>NC_062229.1:10541008-10772054 GCF_902686445.1 Sciurus carolinensis
GACAGCTGATGCAGGAATCAATTTGCAACCTCCTTTGCGAACGTCATGCCGTCGTTGAATTACTCAATTTTGTAGTAGTTCAGAAGATGAAATATCTACTGAGAATTTATCTCCTCCTCACAAGGCAAGTGTGGATGGAGTAGTTAACCACAGTGACTGAGACAATGCACGCCACACAGGAGTGACCTGTAAATACTTCTGAATAAGGTAATATGAATCTATTTATGGTCTTTATCTCACTTTTCTCCTATCTAACCACAATGCTGGCCCTAAGACACGCTGCTCTGTGGGAGAACAGAAGATATATCTCTGAATAAAAAGTATCTCAAAGAAGTATAGGGTGTCAAATAAAGTCAGGAAATGTTGGGAAACTTTCAAGCGGTACAGTGATAACTTTTCCAGGTCCCCGAAACAAGCTGAATTCTTAATAGGACTATGGACTATAGAATTATTATCCAAATAAGTTTAGTTAGATGAGCAACAAATTGTGATGTATGTGTTTAATGTAATATTATTCAGCCTCATTATTATTTCAAAGGAGGAAGTCTTCAATATGAGTGAAATGAAGACACTGTATTGAGTGAAAGTCATTCACAAAAGGACAAATGTATTGATTCCACTTATTTGAAGTAGCAAGAGTAGTCAAATTTATAGAGAAAGCACAATTGTGCTGCCAGGAGCTCAGGGAAGGGGTGAATGAGGAATTGTTTAATAAGCATAGTCTCAGTTTGCAAAATGAAAGATTTGGAGATGGATGGTAGCGACGATTGCACAACAATGCAAATGTGTTTAATACCGTTGAATTGTACGCTTAAAAATGGTTAAAGGTAATTTTGTTATATGTATTTTACCATAATTAAAACTAAAAGAAGGGCTAGGGGATATAGCTCAGTTGGTAGAGTGCTTGTATCACATGCACAGGGCCCTGGGTTCAATCCCAAGCACAACAAAAATAAATTTTTTAAAAATCTAAAAGAAGATAAGTGGCACCTGCCTATCATCCCAGCAACTTGGGAGGATGAGGCAGGAGGATTGAATGCCAGCCTGCACAATTTATCGCAACACCATCTCCAAAGTAAAAAATAAAAAATGGGGGAAGCTGGGGTCCGGCATTGCGGTGCACACCTGTAATACCAGCAACTTGGAATATTGAAGCAGGAGGATTGCAAGTTCAAGGCTAGGTGGGCATTAATGAGAACTTCTCTCAAAATAAAAGGGGGTGGGATGTAGCTCAGAGTTATAGCACCCCTGGGTTCAATCCCCAGTACCCAAAAAGAGAGGAATGCAGACTAGTCAGGGGAAGGCCAACTATAAAAGTAAGGAATAAGAGAACAGAAGGAAGGGTAGATTCTGGGAATAGTTAAGGGTTAGAATTAATAGGACTTGGTGATTAATTGAAACTTGTTAGGCTATGAGCTTTGTAAGGACATAGGATTGAAATCTTGTCATAGTTATATTCCCTAGCACAGAGTATCTGAGTTCATGGGTAATGAGATGATGAGTAGATTTTAAAAAAATAATGTGTAAGTTTATTCCCAATTTCTGATATGGACATCTTGTGCTATTGATACTGTTGCCTCTTTAGGTTTGGAAAGAAGTAAATCCATGTTCCTTAGGAAATAGTGAATGAGTGGCCTCTGCTGGATATGTGGGTGGGTACATCCAAAACTTCACAGAAAGTATGCATACAAGTGACAGTCAATATTCTGCAGAAGGATGGAATGAATTGGAGAGAATGTGTAGAGGGAAAGAAAAGTGAGTCATGAACAAAACTCAGATCTCAGAGAATATTAGTGTTGTGTAAATAGACAAAAAGCCCTAACAGAAAATTGTGAAAGCTCAGAGAATATAAGTGTTGTGTAAATAGACAAAAAGCCCTAACAGAAAATTGTGAAAGCATAAAAGGCAAGAAGAGAATCAAACATTACTGAAATTAGTAATAACAATAATTATAGTAGCTACAAGAAAAATAGCAATAACTATGATATTACCAACGATTAATGAGGAATAACTATATTCATACTGTTAAATGCCAGAGACTGTGCTAAGGGTTTTACAATGCTTGTCTCATTTGCTTCTCAAAACCACCACTAAATTGCATTTTCTTACCTTTAGCTCACAGAAAGGAAAAGTAATTTCAGAGAAGATAAGTGTCTTTGTGGCAGAGCTGGGATTCCAAACTTTGAAATCCAAGTAACTACTACCTTATGGGGCCATTTAGTCTTAAGGAATAATAAATCGTAGGTCCATTCTTTCAACAAGAAAATATTATAAGGCATCTCTTGCATCTCTGCATACTCTGAAAATGAGAAACCTTGAGGAAAATTAACAGTTTTCACTTTCAGCCTTTGGATAATTGGTTCATTTTCCTTCTTATAGATGGGAGGGAAATTTAATGAAAATATGGGGAATTTATCCAACTTCTGTAACCTTTTTTCAAGAACAAGAAAGATAAAGTTGTAAGTAGGAAGAATATGGTTTGTTGTGCTTAATCAAAGTAAAATTAAAACATGGAACATGTTGAGTAGGTTTCAGATTGCAGTGATAGAAGTTGTGAAAGAGAAAGAGATGCTTGGCTACCATAGGAAGCAAGGAACTAAACAATAAATAGAAGTCAAAGGCAAAGGAAGGCTTTTGAGGGTTGTGTGAGAAGTTGTGTGATAGGGCAGGTTTGGGACAAGATAACCTAATGATGGGATCTCTCTGGATCATAGGGGAAGGAATTAGCCTAGGACAACAGGAGGGCTGTGTCTTCTACCAAAAGGAGAAAAAGCACAAAAAAAGCAAATTTCTTTTTTTTCAAAGCTTTTTGTAGCAGTGTATGGACAGAATGCCTTTATTTTATTTGTTTATATGTGGTGCTGAGGATTGAACCCAGCAACTCACATATGCTAGGCAAGCATTCTGCCACTGAGCTACAGGCCCAGCCCAGCAAATTCCTTTTTTAAAAGTCAAAGGCAAGCTGAAACTCATTTATGGCAGGAGTGCCCAAACACCCATAGTGTCAGGAGCTGGCAGGGAGGGGGGCATATGAGTCGGGAGGTCTACGCAAGGTCATGGGAACTGTGAAAAAACTCAGTGATACGTCCATTACTTAAAATTATTCACTTTCCAAATTTTTAAAAAAATTGTGCTGAAAGCTCTGCAAGGTGGCACATGCCTATAATCCCAGTGACTCCAAAGGCTGAGGCAGGAGGACCACACACAAATTCAAAGCCAGCCTCAGCAAAAGTGAGGCACTAGGGAACTCAGTCTCTAAATAAAATACAAATATGGCTGGGAATGTGGCTAAGTGGTTGAATGCCCCTGAGTTCAATCCTTGGTATCCCACCCCCTAAAAAAAGTGATATTGAGACTATGAATCTTCAGATTAAAGAAATTCAATGTATTTCAGAAAAAAAAAAAACAAAGTAAAAACATATTGATTTATTTTGGAGAGAAAAACAATAAATAGCAATGGCAAGATTTATCAAAATTCAATATAGTGGTTGTTATGGGGCGCAACTTAAGAACAGACCAATCACCACTGAGAAGTCCAAATTTGAGAGTCTTTATTAAGTTGGCCAGCTGACTGTCTCACACAATGCCCCAAAAAATGGCTATTGGGAGAACAGCCCCGACCACAGGGTTGTAGGGGTTTTTACACCAAAAATTACATCAAAGTGTCTGTTGCTATGATTCCAAATTACAAACTAACATCATGAGATCGTTGACAGAGGGGGAAGTGGGTCAAACTGACCCTTACCTAGGTACAAACTAAAGAATGGTTGCTAACATCCACACAATTACTGTTTACATAGTACATTGGTTACTACATAGGAGTTGCCACTGTATATTATTAAACATGTCACACCAAGTAGCTGATGATGGGCACAGAGGCTGAGAATTCCCATGGGAGAAACTTATTTCCTACATAACATGGAGTCTCAGAGCAAAATGGAGTCTGTTTAGTCATTTCCCTTAGAGTGTGGCCTATAACATTCTCATGAGCCAGATCTGTCAGACCATCACAGTGGTCAGTCCCAGTGGCACATTACTGTAATCCTAGCAATTTGGAAGGCTAAGGCAAGAAGATTGCAAGTTCAAGGCCAGAGTCAGCAACTTAGCGAGACCCTGCTTCAAAATAAAATAAGAAGGGTTAGAGATGTTGCTCAGTAGTAGAGTCCCCCTGGATTTAATCTCTAGTAGCACACACACACACACATACAAAATTAGTACAGTGGGGTATAGTGCTTACCTATGAATTTTCCAAACTTTTTGTGGTGGTGTTGGTGGCAGTTGGTTGTTTTTGAGACAGTCTTCCTATGTGGCTCAGGCTGGCCTGGAACTCCTGGACTCAAGCAATCATCCCGCTTCAGCCTCCCAAAAAGATGAGACTTCAAATATGTACCACGGTGCTTTACACATTTCAAAATTTTAAATCACAGTGCTGATGAGACAAAACACACTCAATAACAAGATTCAGCTGCTTCTTGGACCACTTGTCTATAATTCTAATTTAGGAAATATGCTGGTTATGGTAAGTGATGGTATTTGGCAGAGCTGGCTCCTTCCTTTTGGAAATGTTGATTCTATAGTAATGAGATTCAATGATGCAGTTGACAATAAGACTTTGTTCAGTGAGAATACTGGGTTATTAAAGTTGCTGATGCATTCAGATATGTAATTTCTGATTTTAGATTTAATTTCTAGGGAAAACAGAAGTGTGAACAGTAACTCATAATTTTTTAAAAGAGAGGGACCTGGGCAGAAAAGTGATGAAATTCATTTCTGTGTAGTCTGGTTTTATTTATTGTTTTTTTTTTTTGTTTGTTTGCTTTTATTACATGGAAGACCAAGTTATCTGCAGAAGCATGAAATAGAAAGCTTGAGGAGAATTTTAGAGTAGGTGTGATGGAAGCATGAATGAAAGCAGCTCAACAGAGCTTAGTGAAAGTTTTGTTGGAGAACCACAAAGACTAAATGAAGATTTAGAAGTCCAGAAACTTCTAGTGGCACCAGGCATCATGATTATTTTCTTTGTTCAGCAATGCTCAGGAAAGAAACAGGGGTCTGAATTTATATTGGATTTTAGAGTTTTGAATATAGATGTGATGAGAACAAGAAACCAACAGTCCATATGTAATCCTCAGTTATTAATATTGAAGACAGATAAATGTTACTAGCAGGGAAAAAAAATTACACAATGCTCCCCTCTTCCAGGTGCCCACACCTTGTGTAGTTCTTGCTCACATTGTGGACAGGGTGGTCTGAGTGATCAGCAGTGGACAGCAGAAGTGAATATGTTTATAGTCAATGAGGACCTGAGGCCAGTCAACAACCATGCAGGTGACCTTGGCAGTGGGTTTCTAGCCCAAGATGAGCTTTGAGATGACTACAGCCTCAGCCAACAGCTTTAGTCTAACTTTGTCAGAGACCCTAAGCCAGAATGACCCAGTTAAGGCACTTCTAGATTCAGTAAAAAACTGTATGAGAGCTGGGCACAGTGGCACAGGCCTACATAATCCCAGAGACTCAGGAAGCTGAGGCAAGAAAATCACAAGTTCAAGGCCAGCCTGGGCAACTTGGTGAGACCAACCCCTGTCTCAAAATAAGAAATGAAAAGGACCGTGGTGATGTAGTTCCACAGTAGTATCCCTGGGTTCAATTCTCATTATCAAAAAACAAAAGTAAACTAAGACCCTGTATGATATGTTTGTTGTTATAAGTTGCTAAGTTTGAGATAATTTTTTTTTCATGGTACTGAGGATTGAATCAAGTGGGGCTTAACCACTGAGTTACATCCCCAGTCTCTTTTTTTTTTTTAATTTTATTTAGAGGCAGAATCACACTGTGTTGCTTAGGACCTCAATAAATTACTGAGGCTGACTTTGAACTTGCAATCCTCCTGCCTCAGCCTCCGGAGCCACTGGGATTACAGGCATGCACCACCATGCCCAGTTTGAGTTAATTTTTAATGCAGTAATAAATAGCACATAATACATACAGAGTAGGGAGAAGTATGTCCTCTGTCTAAAATTCAGCTGGATTTTCGCAGAGCTAAAAATGTGACTTGAAAGTTAAAAAAAAAAATAGGTTGGTCATTTCTTGTTTCAAAAATTGTTGGACTTGGGTCAGTAGAGGGATCAGAGAGGAAAGGCACACAAAATGTACTAAAAATGTGTGTTAGTTATGTCAATGCCAGCATGTTGAAAGAAATGGCCCTGTGTATTACAAGCACAAATTAAGAAAATGATTTTTCCTTCCTTATGGTCTCACGTGAGGCTGCAATGGAACAATACACCTAAAATTCTTCCAAACCTTTTGTCTAGCTGAGGTTCTACCAGAAACCACACACACAAAAAAAGCTATCAGAGTTCTTAACAAGAGGTCTTATATAGGCACCTTCTGATTTTATCTTTACTCTTTCTGACCTGTGTTTTTGTTTTGTTGTGTTGTGTTGTGTTTTATTTTTTCTTCTAGAATCTAGGGTTGAGAAACTGTCATATTTTTCAACCATCAATCCTGAGATTCCCATATTTCTTCTGCATTCTTCTTGTGAAGAGAATGGTTCCTTATTTAGTCCTTTATTCTGTAACACCCTCTTGTTAAAGTAAGTCGTTTGGCACCTTCATGGTCTCATAACCCAATTATAAATTCATTAAGTACATTTTCTTTCTTTTCCAAGTCATAAAAGGTGATGGCATCTCTTTTTCCACCAGGACATTAAACCAGTTGTCCTTTCCAACCTCAATAGCAATTATCCTTGCTGTTCTTCCAGGCTCCACTAATGATCTCTTACCTTCTAGTCTGTGTCCACTGCCCGAGCTCAAAGTTAAGGTTCAGTTTTTTTATTGCACCAATATCCCAATTTCTGTTTCAGTTATCTATTGTTACATAATAAAACCACCTGAAACCACCTTATTATCTTTTAGTGAGTGTATTAGGTAGCTTTTGTGTCACTGGTTCCAAAATACCCAACAAGAACAACTTACAGGAAGAAAAGTTTATTTGAGGCTCCTGGTTTCCGAGGTCTCAGTCCAGAGATGGTTAACTCCTTTACTCTGAGCCTAAAGTGAGGCACAACATCGTGGGGGAAGGACCCAGCAGAGGAAAGTTGCTCAGTTCATGGAAGGCTTAGGAAGATGAGAGAAAGGGATGGAGGTGGTACATGGAAGATGCTCTCCTCTAGGGCACATCCCCAGTGACCCACATCCTCCAGCCATGCCCCACCTACCTACAGTTGCCACCCAGTCATTCAAACTAGGATGGACTGATTAGGTTACAGCTCTCACAATCTAGTCACTTTACTTCTGAACATTCCTACATCAACACAGGAACTTTTGTAGGACACTTCATAACCAAACCATAAGAGGGACTTGAAATAACAATTTATTTTTTCTTCTGATTCTGCTGGTTGGCAGTCTGGATGGTTCTGACAGTCTTACATGAGCTCTTGACTGCTTGTCATGGTTATGTTCAGGTGGAAACCAGGGTGGCCTGGAAGGTCCAAGATGGCCTCACTCACATTTCCAAGACCTCAGGGTTTGTTGCTGGCTGGAGAGCATTGTTCTCCTCCATATAGTCCATCATTCTTCAGCAGAATAAATTGTGTATCTTCAAAGTATGCTAGTTAAGGCCATCCCAAGTTCCAAAAGGTAGAGGAATAGACTCCAATCCTTGATGAATTTGTTGCCAATCCACTCAGAGTTGAATTTAGATGGAAATCACAAAATGGCTGGTATGAGCCCTTTAACTCAACTCTGAGTGCTAGCAGCTCTGTCTCAGTGTCACCAGTTCTACTGCTACCAGCTTATCCTGCTCAATTTGAGCTAGAAATCATAAACAGACAAAATAAAACCATCTGAGGGAGGCTTTATTGGGACTTATGCTGCAGCACAAGGGAGGTTATGTGAGCGACAAAATTCCCAGATTGGCTCTCTAAGGATGAGAGGAGGGCAACTTATATAGGTGAGAGGGGTGGGGTTTTGCAGGTGCATAGTCAGCTGTTGACTGCATAATTTCTGCATGATCCTGTTAGTCATGGTGATGTGTGTCCTTGGTTCTCGATTGTCATAGGGTGGTAGAGATGCTCATTACCACCACCCAAGGAAGCTGTAGGAAATTCCCAGCAAGTCCTATGGGAAGCCAGCAGCACCATGCCACCCAGGCATACAAAGTCGCTGGGGTTGAAAAGGTGACCTTGGAACAGCAGCAACTGAAGCAGCAGTTGCTATGACAACGATGACAGCTACAGTGGTTGCCATGATGTCACAGAAGCAGCAGTGCCACAGCAACACTTCTGGATCTGGACATTGGAGGTGGGGGTGGGCAGCAACAGCCATAGAGTTGGTCTCCAGAGAAGCAGCAGCTGAAACTAGTTGCCATGGCAATAATGACAACCTTAGCTGTTGCCATGCAGCTGCAGAAGCAGCAGTGGCTATCACTACAAGAATAATGACTCTGATGCAGCCCGCGTGGTGCCCTAGCCCCCATCATCCCTTCCCCACCTGTATCTTATCTCACTGGCCCAGCAATGCCACCTGGCTACATCTGGGAGAGCAGCAGTGACTGTCAGCTGAGCAGTTGGTCACAATAGCTTCCACTGCCACTGGCTCCAGCAGCTTCTCTTTTCTGTAAAAACAATTTACATACAAACAAAGAAAAAATTATTTTTAAAACACCAGGAAAAAGCAGAAAGACAACTTCTGGGGAAGGCTGAACCCTTCCTTTTCTGTCTCTAATTGATTATAAGGTCACGATACGTATGGACTATGTTAGATAACTTTCTGTCATTGTGATAAAATACCTGAGATGATAGATTTACATGGAGGAGAGATTTATTTTGTCTCACAGTTTCAGAGGTTTGTGGTCACTTAGCTCTGTTGTTTCTAGACTATAATGAGACAGAACCCCACAGCAGGGAGTACATGATGAAGTAAAGCTGTTCACTTCAAGGTGACCAGAAATTAGAGGGAAAGAGAGGAAGGGGCTAGAGACAAAATATAACCTTCAAAGGGAATGTGACCTACTTCATCCAACTAGGCCCCCACTTCCTAAAATTTCCAATATGTCCCAAAAACCCATTCAGCTATGAATCCATAAGTGGATTAATCCATTCACAAGGTCAGAGTCCTCATGATCCATGATCGCCCAAAGGCACCTTCTCTGAATACTGCTGCATTGGGAACAAAGCCTTCAACACATGAACTTTTGGGGGGACATTTCAGACCCAAACATAACAAGGACATAGAGAGAGGCATGATTCATTGAAGGGTGTCAGTATAATGATCTATTGCCCACTTTCAGTCCTATGTAAAACAGGCTGTTGCTGCACAGAGAAATTGGTCACAGCAGCCAGCCCCAACACAATACAGCTTCTGCTTCACTATATGCCAGTAGAATGGATGTTCTATGTTCTGTCTCTTTCACCAAGAAACTAATTTCTGTGCCAGCTTAATGTGATGCATCTGACTGGTATAATTTATATCCCACATCTGCACGTGGAAACAAGAAAGCTGGAAGATGGTTTGGATTCTTCATTGAAAAGGAAAGATTTTTCACTATTAAAATATACATGTATTTGAAAAAAATCAGGTTAATTACAAATGATAGATGCCTGCTACCAACAAAATCCTTCAGTAGAATCTAAAACCTTTTAAGTGGGGGTGTTGTGGAAAATAAATACAGCAGTAAAAGGAAGCCATGTTTTGTGCACATTCATCTGTGCACAATCAGATGAATAAATGCTACTGAAAACCTGTGCCCAAGAGGCCCAGGAAAAAGCAACACAACGAAGGGAGTCCATACATGACCTGGAACAGCAGAGAAAATACAAATTCCAGACTGATGACATACTAGAGAATGATAAGCCTTGCTAAGTAATACATTTCATAAATGATAAAATCATAAAGCTCAACTAAATTTTAAATGAATCTATATCAAAGATTTTATTTAACTCATTATTTAATCAGTAAAATGTAAAAAAATAATTAGAACTAAAAAATAGCCAGGCGTGGTGATACATACCTGTAATCCTAGCTACTAAGGACACAGAGGAGGAGCATCACAAGTTCAAGGCTAACCAAGGCAATTCAGGAGTCCCCGTCTCAAAAGAAAAAAAAAAAAAAAAAAGGGCTGGGATGTGGCTCAGTGGCAAAGTTCCCCCAGGTTCAATCCACAGTATGAAAAATAAAATGAAATAAAATAGTTCAAAGGCTAATTGAAAGAGCAAACACAGACACAGGCAATCAGGAATGCTGAGATAAAGTAACTAATAAACAAAACTAGGCAATATCCTCAGAACAATAAATAAATAAATATACATGTATGCCAAAATTAATTTACATCTCTATAGATAAGAATAAGTTGCATTATTTTGCATTATTTTCAGTTTTATATAGCTTACAAAGTTGTAAAGAAAAAAGTTATAAAATAGCTCAAGGATGATAAAAAACAGAAACACTCATAAAATCTGAAAACTTAGGGAGTATACTAGGTAATTCCTAACATTCCACTGAAAATACCAACAGTATACTTTTGACCATTTCGAAATATTTCACAATTTTTCTTGATCCCTTAAAGGGAGAGAAAAACTAACTCTTGAGTGACATAAGCCCACATTGTATTTGCACAATTAAAATCTGTTAAGAAAAAAATAGAGAATTCTACTTCAAATTAAGACTTAGAAAGTACTGATGGATATTCACCCACTCGTTTGGCAAGGGAAAGCTATTTCGGTCACAAAACCATAGTGTTTAAAACACATCAAAGAATTAAGTACACCTCCCAAAGCCTCTCGATTACTAAATTCCCAAAAGTGATAAGCCTGTCTGACAAGAGATGAAACCCATAGCTGCATTAAATACTCACAGAGCAGAGAAGGAGAAATCCCCACCTTAGATGAACAAGGGCAACCAGAACACCAGCTTGACATAGGGAGCAATATTGTTTACCTCTGTTTTTACTGGGTTTCTGCACAAAATGCCTTGTCCTACAATAAAAAATTCCAAGAAACACAAAGAAGCAAGAAAATGTGATCCAAGATCTAAAGAAGATAAAGTCAACAGAGTAAGCCCAAAGCTGATATTGTAGACCCAAAGATAGGAACTTTAAAGTAGCTGTGATAAATATGTTCAGATTTAGTAGAGAAGTTGGACAATATACATGAAGAGATGGGGAAATCTTTGGAGAAATGGAACCTGTAGAAAAGAACCTAGTAGAAATATTAGAAATTTAGAAACTAAAAATATGTAAATTTTAATAGGCTCAACAGCAGTTCCAACATAAAAGAGGAAGAGATCTATGAACTTGAAGACAAGTCAAACAGAAAAAGAAAAAAGAGTGAACAAAACAGAATGGAGGATCTAAAAACTGATGGACAACAAGTGGTCTAATGTGTACGCAGTTGGATCTTCAGAGGAAGAAGATTGTGGCAGAAGAAATACACGCAGTGACGATGGTCAAGAATTTTCCAAAATTTTCAACAAGCTTCTATGGGCTGAATATCTGTGTTCCCTCCAAGTACGTATTTTGAAACCTAGTCACCAATCTAATGGCAGTAGGATGTGAGGCCGTTAGGAGGTGATTAAGTCATGAGGGCAGAGTCCTCAAGAATGGGACGATTGCCCTGATGAAAGAGACCCCAAAGAGCTCTTTCTTCCTAGAGTCCTTCCCATCCTGTGAGACTCAGCTAATAGGTTCTGAGTCCTCACTCTGAACAGCGAGCAGATTTTCACAGACAATCAATCTAGTACCTTGATCTTGGTCTTCCCAGCCTCTAGAACCATGAGAAATAAGTTTCTGTTGTTAATAAACTTTAAAAAAATGTTTTTTTTAAAATTAGGCAGGAGGGTATAGCTCAATGGTGGAGTGCTTCCCTACCATGTGTGAGGCTCTGGGTTTAATCCCCAGTACCCAGAAAAAAAAAAAATTCCAAAATTAATTTTAAAAAAATTCAAGAAGCTAGATAAAATTTAACAGGACAACTATAAAGAAAATGCACCTAAGAATCTTATAGTCCAACTACTGAAAAATAAATAAATAAATAAATAAATAAATAAATAAATAGTCCTAAAACAAATTATAAAAAAATTATATACAAGAAACAAAAATATGAATTACTATTGACATTGAAACATAAAGGCCAGAAGACAAGTGAATAATATCCTTAAAATCCTGGGATGGTGGGGAGAGACTTTCAAAAATGAAAAATTAATAATATACTATAATTATACTTCAAAAATGAAAGCAAACAGTCATAGTGGCTCGTGCCTGTAATCTCAGCAGCTTGTGAGGCTGAGGTAGGAGGATCACAAGTTCAAGGCCAGCCTCAGCAAATTAGCCAGGCCCTTAACAATTCAATGATACCCTGTCTCAAAATTTAAATTTTTTAAAAGTATTTTTTAGTTATAGGTGGACACAATACTTTCATTTTATTTTTATAAAGGAGCAAACCCAGAACCCCAGTGAGCCACAACTCAGCCCCAAAATTTAAAAATTTAAAAGGGCTAGGATAAAGGTCAGTGGTAAAGAGCCCCTGGGTTCAGTCCCCAATATCCACCCCCACAAACAAAAACATGAAAGAGAAATAAAGACACTTCAGGCAGACAAGGGTAAAAGAATTTTCTCCAACACTAAGAGAAATGCTAAGGAAAATTCTTCAAGCTAAAAACTGAGGAAAATGATTCAGATGTAATCCTGTATTTCCAAGACAAAATGTCTATAAATATCTAGGCAAATAAAGCTTAAAATGTTGTTTTAAATTACATATATTACTATTATATTTGCCATAAATATACTACACACTACACTGTTATTCTTTCTGCTTCAAGTATTTTAAATATATATAAAATATATGTAAATCAGAGCTGGAGATGTAGGTTAGAGGTAGAGCACTTGCCTAGCATGCACAAGGCCCTGGGTTTAATCTCTAGCACCCCCAAGAGAATGAATGAATAAAAAAAAATGTAAAACAAAAAGAATAGCCCTGTATTGTAAGTAACACAATAAGAACACAAAAGATTAGAGTAGTAAATAGAGTTGCACAGTTATAAAATGTTGATATTTTCATTAAATAGGAAAATATCCTTTGTGCTTAGTGATAAATTAAAGATGGATATTGTAATTCCTAGAGAAACCACTAAAAATAACACTAAAGAGGTTTAGCTAACAAGGCCAACAGATAAGATGAAATATTTTAAGTTAATTGACATCATCCAAAAGAAGGCAGAAATGAAACAAAGAACAAGTGGAACAGATATTAAAAAAATAATAAAATGTAAACTTAACCCTTACCATATCAGTACCTTACATTGAATGCAAGTAGACTAAACACTCCAATTAAAAGACTGGTACTTAAAGTTAAAAAATTAAAAAAATAAAGATGGATATCAGGCTGGTGGGGGAAGGCAGGATCCAACTGTATACCATTTATAAGAAACAAATTTTCATTAAAAAGAAACAAATTTTAAATAAAACTTAAGTTCACAAAAGGTCTGAACAGAAGGTTTATAATAGTCTTATATATAATAACCCCAAATTGGAAATAGCGTACATGTCTATTGTAAAGTTACTACTGCATCACAAGTTACCCAAGCACTTGGTGAATTAAAACTTTTGTTGTTATACAATTTCTTTGGGTTAGGAATCTCACCAAAAAAGCAGCAGTCTCTTCTCTCATGGATTCCAATAAATGCATTGAATGGAGTTGCAATCATCTCACATTTGGAGATGGATCTGATTCAGAGCTGGTTGTTGGCAAGGTTCATTTCCTCACAAGCTGTAGGACTGTTGGCATGAGTTCTTCATCAGATGTCAGCTGAGGTCCTCCTCAGTTCTTGTCATATGGACCCCTCCAAAGAGCAGCTCACAACATGACAGCTTGCTTCATCAGAGAAGGCAAGCAAGAAGAACCAGAAAGAGTGAGAGAGAGGGGGTCTTTTATGTCCAAATCTTGGAAATGAAATGTCATTGTATTTTCTATTCATTTTAATAAAGGCACTAGATCCAGTCCACACTCACAAGGAGAGGATAATCTGAGGATGTGATGACATGGGGTGAGGGTCATTGGGAGCCATGACCAAAGCTGCCTACCAAAATCTGTCAACAGGAAAATAGGTTTTAAATTTGTAATTTTTTCATAATCATTGAAAAATGGGGCAGGAGGGTGACCAACAAGCACAGCAACACAGATGAATCTCAAAAAATTTCACTCAATTATGATCAGCTAAACTACCTGTGGTGGGCAAGACCCGGGGCCCAGGGTTACGCCACATGCATCCAAGATGGCAACTGGTAGAGAGCCAAAGGGCATGCTGAATATGCCTTGAGAAAAACAGGAAGCGTTTACCATTGGCTGTATGATAATTAGTTCAGCCACTTAGCGTGTGGACAGATATATCTTACATGTATGCTTGAGCTCATGATCGCTTGACCTTTAACAGGTTTGGATGGACATATCTGGTTACAATTGCTTATGCATGAGACTGCTTATATATTGAGGGTGTTTTCTGAATAAAGTGGAAGCTGCTTCATGAACTTCTGAAGAGTACGTGTCATTTGTCCTGCTGGTTGGCGGCAAGCGGCAAGTGGCGGCAAGAGGCAAGTGGTGGCCTGTATGGGGAATGGTGAGTGCTCAGGTAAGTAATAAAGAAGACAATTTTTCACTAGAACACTCAACTAGCAGGTTTTCCTATTTGAGAAAATGGTTGCCTTAAGTTTTAACAGAAGGTTCCCCTAGTGAGGGAATGTAATGGAAGATTCCCCAAGTGAGGGAATGTAATGAAAGACAGTCCCAAGAGATAGCAAAGGACATCCTATAGTAAATGAATATGTGTAAGGTGTTATTTGTGTTACCTTTTCTTGTTTCATTTCTGTTGTTGTTGTGGTGATATGGATAGTAGTTCATTTCTATCTGACTTCCAAAAAACCAAAATTTCAAGAACAGTTAAGAGAAGGGTAAAAGATATTAGAAACTGTAAAAGAAGAACAATCAAGTCGAGCTTCTGAAAGAGAAAGTAGTTGTTCAGACCTCTGTGCCTCCGCCAGAGCAGTATTAACTCCAGAGATGGGAGTACAACCTATACCAACTTCGGTTGTTGGCCCATTAGCTAAAGGAACAGTGGGACTACTTATGGGGAGGAGTTCTTCTGCTTTAAAAGGATTAAATATTGTCCCTGGAGTTATAGACCCTGATTTTACAGGAGAAATAAAAATCCTTGCTTCTTCACCAAGAGGTGTAGCAATAATAGTTCAGGGTGATCGCATAGCACAATTGTTGGTCTTACCCAGCTGCCATGATCAATATCCATCAAAGAATATTATTAGGGGAAATAAAGGATTAGGTTCTACTGGCCAAAATATTGTCATGTTAACATTGGATTTAAAAGATAGAACTATGACAAAGTTAGTGATAGAAAGCAAAAGTTTTGAGGGCTTATTAGATACTGGGGCTGACAAAAGTATTAGCAAAATTACAGAATGGCCCAAAGCCTGGCCACTTCAACAGGCAGATCAGACTTTAAGGGGATTGGGTATGGCTTCCAATCCTAACAAAAGTGCAGTCATATTAAAATGGAAGGTGGCTAACCAGGAGTTATGTTCTGATACTGCCCGATGTAATGCAGTTGTGGGCAATCCTCAATGGAATCTAAACATGGTGACAGGCCAAGGACCATATGAAGGGCAAGGCAATCAGATTAATTTCCACCCCGGTGTGTATCAACAAATTAACACTCAACTTTTAATCTATCATTATATGGATATTATTTTGCTAGCTCATAAGGAAAAACCTGTCTTAGAGCAATGTTATAATTTCTTACTAAAGTCACTGGAAAGATGGGGCTTACGTATTACCATTAATAAAGTACAAATGACAGACACCAAAAACTTCCTGGGATCTATCATAAATGCAAATATGGTTAAACCCATAAAAATTACCGTTCAGGTGGACAAACTTAGAACTTTAAATTATTTTCAAAAACTTTTGGATGATATTAATTGGATTAGACCTTACCTTCATTTACCCACCTCAAGTTTGGACCCCCTGTTTGATATTTTTAAAGGTGATTCTGACCCCCTTTCTAAGTGGGTGCTTACTGCTAAGGCTCAAACAGCTCTCAAACTTGTTGAAACAGCTATGGAAAAGGTTCATCTTGATCATATTGACCTAGATAAGCCTTTATCATTCATTGTGTTGGCCATAAATAAGTTACCCACAGGAGTTTTTTGGCAAAAGGGTCCTATTCCATGGGTTCACATGAATTATGCCTCTAACAAGGTCTTATCCTTGTTTACTGAATCTGTGGCATAATTAATCTTTAAGGCTTTAAAAGTATCCCTTTCCACCTTCGGTATTCAACATGTCACAGGAATTCCCTATAATCCTACTGGACAAAGCATTATTGAGCATGCCCATTTAACACTTAAAAACATGCTTTTTAAACAAAAAGGGGGAATAGGGGCATCATACAGATCCCCAAAAGACAAATTATCTGTTGCCTTTTTCTTCTTAAATTTTTTAAATCTCGATTTTGAGGGCCCATCGACTGCTGACCGTCATTCAGAGCCTAATAAAAAACATCTACCTCAAGTCCTCTGGAAGGACATTCTATCCGGAGAATGGAAAGGCCAAATCCGGTATTAATCTGGACCTGAGGGCCTGTTTGTATTTTCCCACAGGACACACAATCACCAATTTGGGTGCCAGAGAGATTGGTTAAGGCCTCAATAGAGACCCAAAAACAGGAAGAAGATGAGCAGGCTTCTCCAACTGATGATGTTGGTGATTTCTCACCAAGTTAATGGAGGAGACTTGCGTGAACTATGGGGGATAGTAAATAGATGACCCTATCCTGTACCCCTTACCAACTCTTCTATTCTATATCCTCCTATTTTTACAACAATTGGTCACATTTCTGTAGTCTGATGTTTAATGGGGAAAAGAATGGTTTGGGTTTTTGTCCAGGGGAGGTTTATTGTGTGTTGTATCTGTTCTGTGCATATAGTGTTTATAAAAAATGCATATACATCCACACAGAGAAACAGCCATTATTCACCAAGCTCTCATTGCAATTGATGCTGGTCATCCCCTCGAGTCTGGTTAAATATGCTGGACCGGTAGTAAAAGACGGGTAAGATTCATGCGGAGCTCATACGGACCTAAGACAGGAAATGAGGGCTAGAGTCTCATTGTCCAATGACAGGTAAGGATGTTGCTCTGCCGTGGACAACCTAAGACAGGCACGGTCCCTTTTATAAACAGACAGGGGGAAATGTGGCAGGCGAGACCCGGGGCCCAGGGTTACGCCACATGCATCCAATATGGCAAGTGGCAGAGAGCCAAAGGGCATGCTGAATGCACCTTGAGAAACACAGTAAGTGTTTTCCATTTGCTGTATGATATTTAGTTCAGCCGCTTAGCACGTGGGCAGATATATCTTGCATGTATGCTTGAGCTCATGATCGCTTGACCTTTAATAAGATTGGATGGACATATCTGGTTACAATTGCTTATACATGAGACTGCTTATATATTGAGGGTGTTACCCTAATAAAGCGGAAGATGCTTCATGAACTTATGAAGAGTACATGTCCTTTGTCTCACTGGTCGGGGACAAGCGGCAAGTGGCGACAAGTGGCAATTAACTACAAAATAATACACTTTAGGGGCTAGGAATGTAGCTTGATGATTACAGCTCAGCATACAGAAGGCCCTGGATTCAATCCCCAGCATGGAAAAAAAACTAATAATAATACAAACTACATGATTCCATTTATCTAAATTCCAAAAACAGGCAAAACCAATCTGCAGTGACAAATATGAGAACAATTCTGGAGGTTTGGAGGATGCTCAGCCTATGTGGTGAGTGCTGCTATACTAGAAATCAAAAACTGGGTTATTTATAAAGAACAGAAACATATTGTCTTATAGTTCTGGAGGCTAATAAGCCCAATAGCAAGGTATTGGCATCTGGGGAGGGCCTTCTTGCAGCCATCTCTTTTGGTGAAATTAAAAAGAAAGAGGGAACAACCCACTGCTATGAAAATGGCACTAATTCATTGATGAGATATAGTCCTCATAACCTAAACTCCTCTTAATACTGTCACAATGGGCTGGGTGTAGTAGTGCATGCCTGTAATCCCACCAGCTCTGGAGGTTGAGTCAGGAGGATGGAGAGTTCCAAGGTAGCCTCAGCAACTGCCAGGGTCCAGCCCTAGCAGGAGTCTATGGGTTCCACACTGGTAAATGGGGCACAGGGAGACAGCATCGGCGATGGATGGAGAATGAAAGACACAGACTCTAGTTCTGGTGCAATCAATCCCACCTTATTCTGGGGAAGTCTGGGTTTATATACATTTTTTTCAGGCTATAATGGCACTCTTGTGGTTAATATTAAAAAAGTTTCCAAAGCACAGGCAGAAATTGTTTTTAACAAGGAACAGAAAAATTATGAGAAAACAGTAACCTTACAGATTATCCTTACCTAATCACAATTATTTTATGAATATCTAACTACATCAATGAGCTAATACAATGTTTATTTCCTTAATATCTAAACTCTATGTGACCTAAGACTATTCTTATTATTCTCGTGGTTAAAGCGATAGACAAGTAATCTCATGTAACCATCTCTACTAGGTCCATCTGGTTAATATCTAAATTGCTGAGTTAAGGGCTATACGAGGGCAGTAGTTGCAGTGGTTCTTGTGGCCAAGTTTTTTTACTGAATAGATTACCTTGTCTTATGTAGCTCTTTTTTTCCAGAACAGGGCATTGTGCACCAATTTATTATAGGGGTGACCTATTCTTTGTAGGAAGGAAGGAATGTTGTAAAACCTTATTCTTTTACCCCACCACCATCATTAGAATTTAACCAGCCTGTTGGAGACAAAGGCAGATCTATAACTATTTTCTCCAGAGGCTTTCAAGACTCATTGCATGGTTGCAAAATTATTTTTGAATTTGTTAGTGGTAAAGACACATTGTATTTCAGATTGTAGGTAATATTTTCTGGAATTTTTGTTGTATTCCCCTCGTCCCTTTAAGCAATCCATTCAGACTGAAATGAGTAATATATTATCAGAAAAACACAGCAGAAAAAACACCATGCTTCGGAGCAAAGCATCTGGCAATTCCTTTTAGGATGAGCCTTTGCAATCATCCTCCAGAGGATCTTTGTCAAACACTGGATGGAATTCCATATGCCCCCACAAGCAACAGCAAGGTGCTAAGCAATTCAGTGAGACCCTGTCTCTAAATAAAATATAAAATAGGGCCAGGGATATGACTCCCTAAGTTCAATCCCCAGTACACCCCTCCACCCACAAAATACTGTCACAATGGCAAATGAATTTCAACAATGAGTTTTGGAGAAAACAAATTACAAGCAGAACATTTGCTTGGAAAGAAGCATGAGGAAATCTTCTCAGGTGCTGGAGGTAGACAGTGTCTCATTTTGTCAAAATCCATGGAGCTGAACTTGTATCGTCTGTGTATTTTATGTGAATTATACTTCCATAAATACAAGGAAAATAAAAATAAATCTTATAGAGTAGCCCAGTCATATTTCTTAAAAATGAAAGTTGTAATATCAGCACTTTGGATTTTTTAGTCAATGTTAAATAAAATTTAATCATCTAACATCATCTTCTCCCAACCCAAGAACCTAGACAAGGTGGAGGGAGTATATGAGAAAGATGCTGAATCACCAGGGAAAAGCTGTTAAAAACGACATCAGTTGAGGTCAATCCACTAGGACTTTTCCGCAAGTAGTACATTGGAGGAAACGCCTAATAGGGTAACTGTGGTTTTACTTTACTCAAGGACTGTTAGGTCTGTGGGAAGGAACTGTAACAGAGTTACTAAAAGTATTAAAGATCTAATCTTTTTTTTCTTTTCTTACCTCAGGGGTTGAAAATGTAATGGGTTTTTGATGTCATGTCTAACTAAAAGTTAGAAATGGAAAAGGAGTTCCATTTTTCACTAATAATAAAAATAAACCTGATATATTACCTAACTACTAAGTAGACCATACTACTATTTTTCCCTAGTCTTTTCAAATTAAAATTTTAAAAATGTCACCAGCTAGGGGTGTGGCTCAGGGTGGGATGCTTGTCTGACATGTGTGAGGCCCTGGTTCAATCCTCAGCACCAAAATAAAATAGTCACATGACACACAAAAGATCTTTATAGAAAGGGTTCCAAAAACAGAATGAGAGTTTTTTTCCCTAAATCTTAGAGGAATGATGTCTTATTTTAGTGAAATACAAATTCATTCATAGGAAAAAACCATTCTTTTTTTTTTTTTTTTTTATGGTGCTAGGGATTGAACCCAGGGCCTTGTGCTTACAAGGCAAGCACTCTACCAGCTGAGCTATATCCCCAGCCCCTCATCCTTTCTCTTCACCCTCTCTTTTTATCACTGTTCTTGATATTCCCAACATACTTTTTTATATTTAAAATACTGGTTTATTGTGAGCCAAAATAAGACTTGTCTTTTAGTAGATATATATACACAGAGCTTTGTATCAGAATACAAAATGAACAAAAATCCATAGGAGAAGCTTGTGCCAGATGCAGTGTCACGCAACTATAGTCCCAGAGGCTCAGGATGCTGAGGCAGAATTGTGAGTTCAAAGCCTATCGCGTCCCCTGCCCGCAGAGAAACACGAAACCGGATCAGGGCAAGTTCTTTATTTTCTGCAGTCTGCTTCTTCTGGCTGGCCAGCAGCCGCGGGCCGCTCTTGCAAGCGCCTTACATTACATACATCAACCAATCAGCTTATAGATCACGAGGGAAAAGCATGGACAGTAATGGAGCACAATAGTGTGGATATAGCAATCATGCAGTGTCCACGAGGACCCATAACCAATCACATTAACTTCCTCAAATAACGCCACTTGTTGGCAGAGAGTATTAGTCTGCTGGAGGTACCTGGTTTTGTTCTCAGCACTTCCTTGGCACCTTGCCAGG
This sequence comes from Sciurus carolinensis, assembly GCF_902686445.1. Classification (NCBI taxonomy): domain Eukaryota; kingdom Metazoa; phylum Chordata; class Mammalia; order Rodentia; family Sciuridae; genus Sciurus; species Sciurus carolinensis. The sequence continues at coordinate 10,561,963 of NC_062229.1, forward strand.
CGCCATCTTGGCCACGCCGAAGGGCTGGGGGTCTGCAGTACCCCGACAGCTCCCCCTTTTTTATTTATTAAAAGAATGCTGGCTTGGGATCGTGCCTGTCTTAGGCGGAGTGGTCAACCATCGTCCTTACCCGTCATCGGATAACTGCAGAGCATGCTACAGCTCCTGTCTTAGGTCGGTACGCGGTTACCTCCTTCCTTACCCGTCGTTGACTACCGATCCAGCATGCTCAGCCAGACTTGAGGAGAGCTGCCAGCCTCTAAGGCCATCATGGCTTGATGGAAAATGATGCGATCTCTGGCATGAACTTGGCGTATACGCATAATAAAGCGTGTGAGGAAGATAATTGCAATAATCATTAGCACACACAATGCTCCCATTCCTGCCCATTGCTTTACAAAACTGAAGGAAGAAGATAACCAATTTTGCATTTCAGATATAGGGGCTACATTAACTCTAGTAGAATTAAGGCTAACAATTTGTGATCTAAGAATGGCAGTAAGATTATCAAATTTATAAGACCAATTGGCACGTAGCTGAGTAGATATGATTTTAGACAAATTTGCTGCATAACTAAGATTATGATAAGCTACAGGTGTAATGCACAGTCCCGGCAGATGATAAATACACCCCACGCTTAACAGTTCTTGTAAAAGGTCCATTTGTTCTTGAAGTAAGTCCACACGCTGGTTCACCAAAAGTAGTCCTGCTTTTAGGTGTTGATCCACTGTTTGTTGAGTAGACAGAGCAGTAGCTGTCTGCTGGACCACTTCATTAAGCTTAGTTGCTGACTGTACTGATGTCGTCAAGGCTACAGCTGCTGCGGCGGCTGCTGCTGCTGATGCAACTATGATGGTAATGACTGCTACGGTGATTCCAAAATCCCTCTTACTTCTGGAAAGCAATACTGGCAATTCATCATCTGTAACAGAGACTGGGACTCGTAGGAAGGTAGGAACACACATTAAGTCTGCCAGCAGGAACCTAGAAGCATTTTAACATTGAGAGATAGCACAAATCTGAAGTACAATTGAGAGAAGCAGTTGTTTTGTTACATAGTTGAACTGTTCCTCCTAAGAGACTAAAAAGAGGTTGTAAGTTAGTTTATTCCGTGGAAACACACAAACTGAGCCACAGCTCCAGTAAAGCACCGGGTCACCCTTATTACCCAGAGTTAAAAAACCCCAAACAAAGAGACAAAGAGAAAGTTTATCTTTAGGGGACCTGAAGGTCTCCTCTATTCCCCCTTTTTGTTTATCATGGATAGAATCTTATATCCATTTGTCCATCCTGCCTCGGTTATCAGTTTGCTTAATCATTTGGTACTGTTGAGTAAGGACCATAGTTTGGATTGTTTAAAGGGAATAATACAGACTTCTCCCGGCAGGGAGAAAGCTGATATTTCGAAAGTCCCGAGAAGTGAGCGCACCCTACATCCCCTATAGGCAGGTAAATTTGGTAATCAATGGGCTCCGGAGATCCTTGACATTTGTAAAGGCAGATGGCTTCATGGCTTCATTTCCTCGAATTGACCCGATTCCCTATTTCTACACTAACTACCTGTCCTTAATTCTGGCTTCATTCTCCGCTTTAGCTAGAGGAACTCCCAACTGCTTTAAGGAAAAGGGGGCGTCGGTCGTTCTGGCTGCTTCGAAGCTGAAAGGGGGCAGTGAGGGGCAAGGAGTTTGGAGTTCCTTTTTTTTTTTTTTAAAAATCGGGTCAATCGAGGGGTCCGAGGTAGAAGTCTGGTTGGGGAGGAGCAGGTTATAAAGTCATCTGGGGGTGGGTTTTTCTATGATAGAAGAACAAAAAGACATGAGTACTGAAATGAAATTAGTACAAAGTAAATGTTGCAGCATCTGGAACATGCCACTGAGTATCATGAAAATGACAGAAGTCAATCTTTCACCAGGAGGTGGAAGAACTGAGAAATTGTTCCCATAATTAGACCTAGCAAAGGCTGGAAAGGACAAGGCCTTTATTTGGGAACTTTAACATAGTCCAGGTTATCAGGAATGTAAACACAACATTTAACTCTTAATGTCATAGATATCCCAAAAAATATAGTTAAGCTACTTAAGTCATCTGATTGTGTAAAATATCCCTTTATTGGTATAACCTGTGTTTAGTAGAGAGCTCTATATTTCTGTTACTTAGGGCTAGGTAATCATACGAGCAAACATAGATTAAGTCTACCTGTGTAGCTTAGGAAGATCTGCAGGCCTTAAACTGACTAAAAACTTCTGACTCTGGCAGTTTCTCTTGATAGTTATCAGGCACATTTGCTGAAGAATCTTTCTTTCATTTGTAGCTTCAAGTCTTTATTCAAGTGTACATCTTAAGTTACATTTAATTATTATTTTTCTTAAAAGCCCAAGAATGGCTATATTTTGGTTTTTACTGTTTTGCTGGGTGTCTAGGATTAAGCTGGTCAAATTGACCTGGTTCCTGTCTTGTTAAAGAGTCAGCTGAGTTCCCACAGGGGCCACTTGTAGAGAACTGAAGAGCAGTTTCTTAGCTCCTCCAGTACCATTGGTTAGGCAGGGTCTCCTTGATGAGGTGACTTCCTTAGGAAGCATTAAGGGATGTCTCCCTTTTTTCATGACCCTCCTCTGCAGCAGATGCACTGAGTGATTTTTCATCCTCTAGTCTCAACAATCTCCTTGATCAGGAGGTTGTGTGACCCAGAGTTGCAGCACTCCTTAGAGAAGTCCTCTTATTCCCTGGGTTCAGGCTGACTGAGGGCAAAAGATCCAAATACTGGCCTATCTTGCCTTCTGTATTTAAATCCAATCTCTAAGTTTGATCTTAATCATCCAGCAAGCCAGTTTCACCAGTCATAAAGTGAGAGTACTGGGCTTTAACTTTAATGTTCATAACTTTACAGTTATTTACCCTTTTATCTAACTGGAGTCTGTATTAGTTCTGGAAGTTACCACTATCTGTTCTATAGGTGATGGCTTATTATCATAAGTTACCTAGGTTGCGTGTTCTTGAAGCAGCTACTTCTGCAAAACATTAACAGGTAACAGTTTTACAAAATGAAATTAGCAAGAGTAAAAATATATTCTGCTTGTATAATAGCTATCTTGAATTTTGACTGAGAACCACATTATATTTCCTATTTGAGATCATAGTAATTTTACAACAAAAACCAATCTTTTGATTATAACTTTAAATAAGCTGAAGTCTGACTTATTTTGGAGTCACTCTAACATGCAGTAAGGTGAGAGGCAGAGCCTTATCTCAGGTAAGGCGTGACTCTTTATAGATCTTAAGTGTTCTAATTCTGATGTTGATCTTTGCTTCTTCCTTAAATATCATTAAGTAGTTTACATATACTGTTTCCTGAGTCTATACAAACTTTATAATTAACACAATTTAACATTGTATCTAAAACATGAATCAAAGAAAGGCTGAGAGAGCTTTTAACTTTCCTTTTGTGTGTCAAAGTGGCAAAATATTTTTATGTTTCACAAAATTAACCTTTAAACAAGTCAGGCTCTAATGTTTAGAAATACATTTACATTTGAAATTTTTTATCTCAATGTAAAATATAACCAATTTTACATATACCCTATTGATAACAGGTCCTCTAATAGAACACTAAATGATAGAAATTAATCCCCAATGAAATTTACTCTTTATAAGCTTAAAATTACCATTACAGACAAGTTTATCTGGAGAATAGCAGCTCGATAAATTTCCTGCTTTAAAACTTGTATACCTGAAAAATATGAACACATTTAATATACAACTAGAAACCATTTCACAATTACCTTGACACTTTTTTTCTTACCAAATTTAGTTTTTAAAGAAAAATTTAGACTCTGTAACACAGTACAATACTTTAACAGTTGTTTAACCATAATTGTATACACCCCAATTTTTAAGACTAATTGTTCTTAAGAGACACAAAGTTAAGAGTAAATTAGTGTTTCTAAGAAATCCTTGTCATTTTACCATGTCATTTTACCATATAGATTAAACTTTGGCTTATATTAGAACATTAGTATTTCACCTTAGGAAAAACCTTAAATAGCTTCAGCTGTTTTACATACATACAACCAACTTAGTTATATACAGACTTGTTGAAACTTGCCCTTTACTTACACACAGACTTTCTTACCCAGAAACATTTCCTTTTCCTTTTTATTAAATACATTTTAAACCCAGAACCTTTTATTTTGTCTTTCCTATCTGTTGACCCCTATTTGTTTACATTCTGAAACAACTCTTATGAAATTTTTGAATTTAGATAAATCACTCTATTTTAATAAGATTAAATATTTTGTTGTTTATAGTACTCTTAATTGAAACACAGGTGAAACTTTTGGGACCCTTTATATATAGAATTCCACTTGTTAGGACATAACTTCTAATAACCTTGTTTTTAGTTTAGTGATGACACAAAGCAAGTTTAAACCCTTTTTATTTACCAACCTATGAAAACACCAATAATGTTTAAGTATGTTACCCCATGTAATTTAAGAAGTTAAAAGTACTTGATGTTATTTAGCAATTAGCATTTTAACTTTGTAAATTAACCAGACGTCTCTACAAACACATTTGAGTAATCCCATACATGTTAACTCCAATTTATTTATTTTATAAAAACCAAGATATCAGACAAGTGTCCTGAACAGGATCCATTGCCTCTTTCCTGCTGAAGAAAAGTCCTAGAAGCAATTGATATTAGACATTTTGTTTAACATTAACATTTCATTAGTTTGACCACCTGGAGACTTGTAAGTTATTTTCAAAGATATTTTACTTTTATTAGTTTACCCAATTTAAATTGAACCTTTTTAAATCACGTGAATAAAAGTATTTGGATCCATTTTTAAATTTTAATTTTAAGAGCGCTCAGTTTTGACAAAACATGACATTAGACAGCACGACATACAGATAACATAAAATCAAAGGCCTTGTAACTTTATAGGTAAATGTTCATTGCAATGAAACAGATGTTTAAAAACTTCAGTTGAATAAAAAATAGAACTGATTAAAAAGAAAAAAATCATTAACCTAGGTATGTAGGATCAAAATTATGAGCTCAAAAATACAGCATTAAAGAAAAACAAAACAAAGAATCCTAGAAAATAAGTTAGTTAAGTTTAAAACGGACACCCTTTTTTTTTTCTTTTCTTCAGGTTACCCCTCCTCCTTCCCGCTGAGACTGCTGTAATTTATATTCCATTGTAGGCTTTGACAAGGCCAGGCAGGGGGGAGGGAGGATCACCCAGGACTTTTTAACCCTTTTTTTTACCTGGTTGAGAAATCAGATTAGGTTTGAATGCAGAAAATCATGAAACAATTATCTCCCAATACTTGTGGGGACTATGGCTACTATATTATGTTCCCACTCTCTCTGAAGTCTGAGAACATGATCGTTCCTCTTTAATTTCTTCTAAGATCTGACTTCCTTCTTCTAAAGGCCCCTTTAAATCCCTAAAAGGGTTTTTTGATTTACCTTGCTGCATCAAACAAGATTTAACAAGTGACCATATTGCCAGAGTTCCCATTGGCAAAGGCTCGCGTCTCTCAGCATCGCGCAAATCCTCTCCTAGCTGTTCCCACTGAGGAAGATTTAATAATCCCTCATCTAAAAACCACGGAGAGACTTTCTCTACAGTATCTAGGAACTTGAAGGCCGTGTTTGCCTTCAATGGTGTTCCGTGATTTTTTAAAAGTTCTCTAAGAGGCCGCTGCATTCTAATCTTAGACAGATCCGTTCCCATGACTACGAGGTAGTTTACTAGTTTAAACACACAAACAAAAGACAGGCGCGCGCACGCACACACGCTCACTCACACACGCACACAGTTTGGTACCACTTGACTCGTCCCTCCTATGGGGAACCTTTTGTGATGAATCGTCCCTCCCACAGGGAACCTTTTGTGATAAATCGTCCCTCCTCTGGGGAACCTCTTGTGATGAATCGTCCCTCCTCTGGGGAACCTCTTCTGATGAATCGTCCCTCCTCTGGGGAACCTCTTGTGATGAATCGTCCCTCCTCTGGGGAACCTCTTGTGATGAATCGTCCCTCCTCTGGGGAACCTCTTCTGATGAATCGTCCCTCCTCTGGGGAACCTCTTGTGATGAATCGTCCCTCCTCTGGGGAACCTCTTTTTATGACTCGTCCCTCTTACGGGGATCCTTTTGTGATAAATTGTCGCAGCTCTGCGAACCTCGAGACGTCTCACCTTTTGAACTCTCAGACTAATTTTTCTTGATTTGAGAACTTATGTGAACTTACCCTTATATTTTTTCTCGTTCCAGGTCTTGATTCGGCACCATCTATCGCGTCCCCTGCCCGCAGAGAAACACGAAACCGGATCAGGGCAAGTTCTTTATTTTCTGCAGTCTGCTTCTTCTGGCTGGCCAGCAGCCGCGGGCCGCTCTTGCAAGCGCCTTACATTACATACATCAACCAATCAGCTTATAGATCACGAGGGAAAAGCATGGACAGTAATGGAGCACAATAGTGTGGATATAGCAATCATGCAGTGTCCACGAGGACCCATAACCAATCACATTAACTTCCTCAAATAACGCCACTTGTTGGCAGAGAGTATTAGTCTGCTGGAGGTACCTGGTTTTGTTCTCAGCACTTCCTTGGCACCTTGCCAGGCGCCATCTTGGCCACGCCGAAGGGCTGGGGGTCTGCAGTACCCCGACAAAAGCCAGCCTTGGCAACTTTAGCAAGATCCTATCTCAAATTAAAAAAAATAAAAAGGGCTGGGGATGTGGTTCGGTGGTTAAGTGCCCCTGTGTTTCAATCTCTTATACCAAAGTAGAGAGTTTTGTACAAAATAAAAGTTATTTTCTCTCCCACATGCAATCCAAGTATAAGGAAGCTGCAGTTCACAGTGTCAAGAATCAAGATTTCCTGTCTTGGTGCTCCCTAGAGTTGCCATGTGGTAGTTCTTATTGCTCTGCCACCTGCATCCAGATTGTCTATGTCTACATTTCAGAGAGAAAAACTGACACTCATCACTTCCTTACATTTCATTGGCCAGATATTAGTCACATATACACTTCTAAATTTGGCCATCAAATCTACCACTTGCCAAGCTCTGCACACAAAGGCAGCCTTATGCCTACCTAGAAATTCCACTAGTAAAAAACACCCAGGATGACAAATAGTGAAGAACAATTAGGACACAATGATGCTGTTGTCTTCTATCTCCTTAAGAATACACCATAAGATTATTCTTTTGGAAGCAATCACCATTTGCATTTATAAGGCAAGAAGTTTGGACTGCCATACAAATATGACTCTCATTGACACCCATATTCTCATGGAAATGATAGCAAAAACATATATTTTTTAAAGGAAAACTTCAAAAATTCACAAGCACAGGGAGAACGGAAGAAGCACTAATAGCAGCCAAGAGATAGCAACAAAACAGACTTGTAGTAACTGACAGCAGACTAGAGGAAGCTGAAATTAGATGTTTGTGGTAGGGATGAGAGTAGAGATAACATAAAGCATGGAGAGTTGGTTACCAAAACTTTTAAATATCCAGAAATTGCAGGCACAAGTTGTCTCTGAATATAGGAAGCAGATGAGGGTGAAAATATGATGGCTTGCATAAAAGCAGTTTGTAATATTATGATTTGAGATATATATATATATATATATATATATATATATATATATATGAACACACACATTGGTCCTTAGTTCCTGGCTAATAACTCTGACCTACTATGTGCAATAGCAGATCCTAAGGCTCTCCCCATTCCAGAAGAGTCCCAAACCCTAGGGCAGGGGAAATGCTGGAGAGAGAGGACAAGAAGAATCTGAACAGGCAGACTTTGTTGAGTCTCTCCACAATCTTTTAGCTATCATGCCTTTACAATGAAGTCTGTATAAAAACCTGTAAGGATGGGGGTTCTAAAGCTTGTGGAAAGCTAAACACATCAAGGTTCCTAGAGAATGGCATGGAAGTTCTGCAGTCCTTCTCCCTAACCTCTGCCCATGCATGTCTTCCTCTGTATCCTTACTAATAGCCTTTATAGTAAACCAGTAAATGTGTTTCCCTGAGTTCTATGAGCTTCTCAAGCAAATTAATTGAACCTAAGGAGGGATTCTATCACTGTCCAATAGCCATATGCATTAACTTGACTCATACTATATATCTCAAATGATTTTAAAAGACTAACGAATTACTGAGGTTACATTCCCTAGATAGCACTTTTAAATGACCTGTATTTAATTACTTTAAAAATTAGGGTATTTGTTGACCTACACAAACTTATTCTCAAATTGATATGGAAAAACACAGGTCATGGAATAGCTGAAACTGCTGGACTCAGCAAACAATATTAAAAAGTTGAATAAGGCATCAGACATTTATATTCATTTACTGAATTAAGGCAAAATGGTATTGGGAAGTGAGATTGCCATTTGTAGATTTCTACTGCATACCATAAAAGTGTTTTAATATGAATACATTTGTGTTAGGTTTTCATCACTGTGAACCAAAATACTTGACAAGAATGACTTAGAGGAGGAAAAGTTTATTTTGGATCTTGGTTACAGTGTTCTCAGTCTATGATCAGCCAGCTCTATTGCTCTGTGCCTGAGGCGAGGCAGGAAGGACATCATGGCAGAAGAAAGTTGCTCAGTGGCCATTAGGAAGCAGAGAGAGAGCACATGAGGAGTCAGGGACAGAATATAATGCCTGAGAGCATGCCCCAATGACCTACCTCCTCCAGCCATGCCCTGTGATCCATTCAATTCATTAATCCACCAAATGAATCCATACACTGATTAGGTTACATCTCTCATAATACAATCATTTCACCTCAAAACATTCCTGCATTTTCTAACACATGAGCTTTTGGAGGGACACCTGATATTTAAATCATGACAAAATATCTCAAACAACAAGAAAGATATAACTAACCTAATATATAAGTGGAAAAATAATTTGAACAAGTAATTTCATATCAAAGATATGAACAAAGTTGACCAAACACTAGAGTAAGCACAGAAATGCAATTTAAAACTATGAAAGATTATGGGGTGGGGGCACAGCGTCTATCAAAATGTTAAACATGTACAACCTTTAACCAAAAACTCTACCTCTAGGAATTATTTATCATGTAGGAAAAATACATACATTACACAACATATCAATGTTGGCATTTTTCATAATAAAGAAAAATGCAAATAATGTAAGTTCAAAAATAGACTTCAATAAGTGGAACTCACCAAATTAATTGTGTTTAGGTAATATGATAGCACACTGTAGTCTTAAGTGAAGGAGATCTATATGTATTGATATGAAAATGTCTTCAGGATATATTGGATAAATGAAAGTGCATATCACAGAGTAACATGATACATAAGAATAACAGATATGTAAATGTGTAACTACCTGTGTAGGAATAAAAACTCACAGCCAGGTATGGAAGAAAACACACATCTGTTAATAGAGATTATCTATGGAGAGGGACAAAGACCATGAGTAGCATCTGGAAAGACAAAGGCTATTCCCACAATAGAGAGATTGAGGTGCCTACAGAGTTGGGAAATAGTGTGAAAAGTCAAAGATGCATCACTTGGAAAGGTAAGCAAAGCTCATCTATAGCTCTACTACCCAATCCCCCCACCACACACACACAGTTAAAACAACAAACCAGTAAGACTGACATACCAAGTGAGCAAGGAATGGAAAAATGGGTGAGATGGTCAGTGGAAAATAACCAGAGATGTCAAAGAGGAACTTGCAATTACTTGATTCTTATGATAATTTTATTGACTATTTTAAGAAAACATCAATTTTAATAAAGAAGTAATATTAGCCATTTTTACACATAAGTTTCTAAAATCATTCATGTATAAACACAGCAGGAAGTGATAGAAATGAGGGATGGCTTTTTGTGTGTGTATTGCTGGGGATTGAACCCAACACCTCAGGTATGTCAGGTGAGCACTCTATCACTGAACTATACCCCTAGCTTGAGAGGTTTTTCAAAATGATTTCTTATTTACTTATTTATTTTTGGAACTAGGGATTGAATCCAGGGGTGCTCTACCTCTGAGTCACATCCCCAGTTCTTTTTATTTTTTATTTTGGGACAGGCTCTCACTAATTTGCTTAGGACCTCACTAAATTCAGAGGTTAGCCTGGAACTAGCAATCCTTCTACCTTGACCTCCTGAATTTCTGGGCTTAGAGATATGTGCCACCATGACCCACAAAGAGGATTTAAAAAACAACAACAAGAAGATCTGAAGGCAGCAGGTAGCTGGCAGTAACTGGTGTTAACTAAGTGAAAGAAGAGGAGCAAATATCTGCATTTTGAGTCTCCTCTTCCTCTTCCCTGGTTTAGAGTAACTTTCTCCTCCCTCAAAAGTCTCTCTTTCATCTCCCCATCACTTCTCCTTTGGGAAGTCCTGGCAGGGAGTACAGCACACCTTCACACTCTGCTGAACACATCTAAACACATCTGTTCTGATCTGCTGGGAGAGACAAAACCAAGAGAGGAAAGAGAGGAAATTCCTTTGGAAAATCCTTAATGCATTACTGTCTCCGGGTATGTTTTTTTCTCCTTATTTCCTCAAGTGGTGTGTGTGTGTGTGTGTGTGTGTGTGTGTGTGTGTGTGTATGTGTGTGAGAGAGAGAGAGAGAGAAAGAGAGAGAGAGAGAGACAGAGAGAGAGAGAGAGAGAGATAGAGAAGGGAGGGGAAGGGAGGGAAGGGAAAGAAGGAAAGGGAATAGAAAGAAAGGAAGGAAGGAAGCAAGTTTGTGTTGAAAGTTACTCAACTGCCAATCAGTTTGCAATCCTGCTGCCATAAAGGTTGAAGTAACTAAGGAATGACAAAATGAAAGTAAAATGATTCATATAACCTGAAGGAAAAAATGTTCTAAAAAGTCTCTTGGCCCTCAAGAGGTGTCCCCTAGCCTTCTGGATAAAATTCAAAGTCCTTATTTTGCAAAGAGAAGTAGGACTCCTTGCTAAAGCTTGCCGGTCTCTCCGACTATGCCCCAGTTTGCCCCTGCTTCACTGAAGAACTGGCTGTTTTCCAAAGAAAATCTTTTTCAGATTCTAAGCTGCTCATCATTTTACAACTCTAGAAGCTCTCCTAGAAAATGACAAATGATTAAAATGACAAATGGGACATACTTTTTTTTTCTTTTTAATTATTATTATCTTTTTTTTGTGTGTGTGTGTGTGTGTGTGTGTAAGATATGCACTTCTGCCCATTAAGGGGAAGGGCAAAAAGAAACTGTGAGAGTAGTTGTGCCAGTCCCAACCCTTTGGAGACATCAGGGCTCACAGGTGCATGAGGCCTCCCAGTCTGACTGAAAGGGGGCTTTCTTGCTCTTTGCTTGTGCGCACTTCACTTTACAAAATTCAGGGTCCCTAAGACCCAGAGAGAAGAGTAATTCCACCTGGGTGCCCTTGGCATTCATTAAGTAGCAAGCTGACATGGTGTAATATCTCCAGTCCCCACGTCCCATGTGCTCACACTCCATGACCTCTGGCAGCGACCAGGAAGAGATCTGGGCTACAGAGGCTGCATGGCATGTGCTGAAGCACCCAGCCACTGCTGCTGGCAGGCCCACCCATACCACTGACCCGCCTCTCGCTTGCCTGCACATTGGCATATGGAGATGATGCCACAGAACACTCTGGAGTCTCCAAGGCCTCTTCTCCAACAGCTACCACTCACCCTCTCCACACACCTCAGGGAGGGGCCTGAAGATGGGGAGGGGGATTCTTTGCCACAAAAGCAAGCAGCTCAACTGGAATTAAGGCAAGAGAGTCCCCCATCTACACTGGCCCAAGGTGTGAGTCCCGTTCTACACTGGTTCAAGGGGCACGAGTCTCCACTGACACTGAACGGGTAGGCGGAGGCACCTCAGTCCAGGCCTTGACAGGGTGACTGCTGGGCTCCTGCTCTTGCCCTGAGGCCTCCTTTTTCCTTCCTCCTCCTGTTTTAAACCTCTTTTTATTTTTAAAGAAATCATTGGAACATCCATCGTATTACACCATTTGTTGGAAACAAATTTATTAGAAACAGCTCTGTGACAGCAGAGAAGAGCAGGACAGGAGGAAGCATCCTGGGGAAAAGTCTCTGAGGTCTCTGGCAAGTGGGGGTGAAGGAGAGTCCTGGAGCACTGGGATGCGCTCCTGGGCGGAATACGGTCCCAGAAGCTTGAGCCAGTGGGCACGCCTCACTTCTGAAGCTGAGTCCGCTTGGTGATGGCGGGATGCTCAGAACTCGGGGCCTTCTGGCTGTCCATCAGGCGTGTCACGTGGGCACGATCTCTGGAACCACACTATTGGGGAGCCTAGGGGGTCTGTGGCCTACGTCCGCTGGAGCCACCCTTCTTCTCCAGGCAGCCCGTGGACGCAGGGAAGGCAGCAGCAGATTCAACGAAGGCAGGTGGCGAGCCTCCTGGTGACCTGCCTCCAGCCCCTGCCTCTGTCGTGTGCTGGCCCCGTGGAGGTGCCCTGGGAGGCTGAGCTGTCTCCCTTCACTCCCCGCCTACCAGGACTGGGCCCAGAGCCCTGCTGGGAGGCTAGCCTGGGAGCGGGTGTCTTCTGGTGGAGGAAGCGCAGAGGAATGGCTGGCAAGCTGGCACACGCAGCGTCCTTCTGGTCTGAGGGTTTGGCGTCCTCGGGCTGCTGTGGCTCACGGGGCAAGAGAAGGGCAGGCTCACTGGTACACCTGGTGGGGTGGACGCTGGGAGGATCCACCGAGGGCCCTGGGTGAGACCCAGCCACCCCTAACGACGCACAGGTTTTGCCTGGAGAGGGCAGCCCTCCCCCTGACTTCTCTGGTTCTTCAAGTTCCACCTTATATATTTCTGTATTGTTTGAAATTATTTTCACAATAAGATCGTCCCATGAGTGTGTATAGTACTTATATTTCAAGATATAGTGTGTTTGTGTGTGTGTGTGTGTGTGAGAGTGAAATTAAATCTCTGCCAACATCAAGTATCTTTTACTATTAGGTCATGTATTGAACTGAATTTATTTGATTTACCTAGGAATAGTGTAATATTGCTAGTCCAAAAATCTTATATCTCATCTAATTTGTTGGACTCCTTTGGATTTGTACTGATTTTTTAGAGATTGTTCATTCCAAATATTACTAAACAACTCCCTCGGCGTTGTAGAAAAAGGCAAATCTGGTCCTCATTAGTGAGTCATTCCCTTTGGCTCTGGTAGAACAAACATGGGATTTCAGAGGCATCAAAGTAGGCCTTTGCTCTACTCTTAGATTGTAAGCAGAAGAGATTGAAAAAGTCAACCATTGATTTCCTAGTCAGAAAATACTAATCCATTCCTAATGGTGCATGCATTTTAAATTGATCTTCTGAGGACCTATTGGATTTTTATCTATTGATCCCACCTGTCAGCTTCCTGTGACACTTGCAAATTTCCTTCCTGTGGTTGCAGTGTTTATCTGTCAAGACTTTTGTTTGAAATCAAAAGAAACAAAGGAAAATTCATTAGAAGGTCATCAGAGCTGACTGAATTAATGAAAGGCCAGATGGGAAGACTTGAGAAATGGAAATCAGCTCAGGGTTGACCGTGTGATCGGGTCTAACAGAAACTCAGGCAACAGTCACTCAACAGGACAATGAGGTCTCTGCCTCAGTGATAAATCCAACCTCCATCTGTTCCCACTTTCATCCCTTTCATGACAAAGTATAGAGGAGAGTGTCCAAAAGGATGATCCAAGATCAAATGTCCTCAGAATCTGTCAAATCCAAGGTGAAACTGTTGAGAGTACATGTATTGGGATATTTTTCAAAAGGTAGATAAGTGTACTGAGACAAAATGCCACAGTTGGCATGGTGGCCATGACCAAGGACAAACTCCCTGCCCTAATAGGGACATACCATTAAATTCTTGATTTGGAATGATCTAGCAATACTCAGAGCACCGTCCTTAAGTCACACTTGCCTTTTTCATAAGACTGCTCATGTCCTTGTAATAATATATCTTTCTAGTCTCAAACATTTACCAAGTTACCTCATTTCATCAGCAGCCAAGAAAAAGTCAAATATTGGAGAAGGTAGTGCTTATATAGAAAGCGAAGAACAGACTGATGTGGATTGCTTTTTTCAACCATAGAAAGTTATAATCAACAGGTAAATATGGTGGGTTTAACAAACACCTTAATATGCTCTGTTGCCTGAAATACTGTTAAGAAGGTACTAAATACTGTTTAGAAGGCATCTAGGACAGGTGAGATTCCATTGTGCCCAGAGACTCAAGGTTCACTTCAAGAGGTTATCTATCAGAGGACTGAGGATGTGGTTCAGTGGTAGAGAACTTGCCTAGCATGTACAAGGTCCTGTATACAATCCCTAGTACAAAAAAAAAAAAAAAAGAAAAGAAAAGAAAAGAAAAGTCTATTCAAGAAGCAGTATAAAAAAGAAAAGAGCAGGAAAAGTAGAAGGTAATACTGGAAGTTCCAACATCTAATATATAGTGATATGAATGATAGAAAAAGAGAACTTGGAAAACAGAGAGGAAGAAATTATCAGCAAAAGTAATCAAGAAAAATTCCCAGTACTAAAAAGCATAGACATCCATATTTTAAGAACACACCATGAAACACCCTGGAGGAAAAATTTCCAAAATGACACAACTTTTTGAAAATTCAGAATGCTGGCAACATAAAGAATATGTTAGGAGATCTTAGGGTAAGGCAGGTAGAAATCGAAACATGACTTCTCAGCCAGGAACAGTGACACACTCCTGCAATCACAGCTATTTGCAGGTGGGTGAGATAGGAGGACTACAATGTCCACAACAGTCTCAAAATAAAATAAAAAGGGATATGGATGCAGCTCAGTGGTACAGCACTCATGCTTGAGACTCTGGGTTCAATCCCCAGTACACCTCTTGCCCTGAAAAAAAAAAACAAAAAAACAGACTTCAGACTTCTCAATAGCAACAGTGGAAGCTAGAAGCAATGAATCAATGTCATTAAAATTCTGAGAATTATTTCTGGGAATTCTATATTCAACCAAACTACCAATCAGGTATTTCAGCCAGAATCCTGGTAAAAAGAGATGATACATTCCAGGAGAATAATGGAGGAGATTTCCTAAAAGGACTTAATATAAAGGTTTGGGCAGAGCAAAATTACCACCCACGCAGGAAGGGAAGAACATGTTATCAGCACATGGCAGGCAGTCACAAGACAAGGACTTTTCCAAGAGGAATTCCCTTGGAAAATCCTTAATGCATTACTGTCTCAGGAATGTTTTTCTTCTCTTTATTTCCTCAAGTGGTGTGTGTGTGTGTGTGTGTGTGTGTGTGTGTGTGTATGTGTGAGGGGGGGAGGGGAAGGGAGGGAAGGGAAAGAAGGGAAGGAAATAGAAAGAAAGGAAGGAAGGAAGCAAGTTTGTGTTGAAAGTTACTCAACTGCCAATCAGTTTGCAATCCTGCTGCCATAAAGGTTGAAGTAACTAAGGAATGACAAAATGAAAGTAAAATGATTCATATAACCTGAAGAAAAAAAATGTTCTAAAAAGTCTCTTGGCCCTCAAGAGGTGTCCCCTAGCCTTCTGGATAAAATTCAAAGTCCTTATTTTGCAAAGAGAAGTAGGACTCCTTGCTAAAGCTTGCCAGCCTCTCCGACTATGCCCCAGTTTGCTACTGTTCCACCGAAGAACTGGCTGTTTTCCAAAGAAGATCTGCTTCAGATTCTCAAGCTCAGAAAATGTGTTTCCTTTACTCTGAACATTTTGGCCCTGGTAAGTTTATCTTGCCAAGATACTAATACAGTTTAAAGACAATTCTGTGTTGAAAGACTGCATTTATCACTATTAGCTACTATGTTTTATCTCAATATGTAGAATATTATCTTCCTTGTCAAGGGTGTCACAGCAGTGATTAATGTGCCAGCCTCCTCCTTGATCCCAAGGCCATCAACATCTCTGAGCGTTGGTGGTACAGTGATGGTGTCTTAAATAGGTATAAAGGCTTCTTTCAGCAAACAGTTTCTGATTGCTTCTAAAATGATTATAAACAATTTTAGAATGAACACCCATGGAAGTTGTATATTTTCTAAGGTATTTCTACTCAAGAGAAAAATTTGTGCTTGGTGCTTTGTCCTCACCATAAATTAGCTAAGAATGAAAAGAAAGATCCAGAGTGTAGGCAGAATTCCCCCTGAGAGGAAGGGTGGAGAATGGAGACAAGGTGTTTGCATTTGAATACCATAGGAAACCCAAACACTGAGGCCTGGGGTCTAACTAGGATCAGCTACAGGGTATCACTTGAGAGGACACCAGGGCTGACAGTGTAGGCCAAGGCTGAGCAACAAAGAGGGTTTATAGGGGGAAGTAAATCCTAGAGAGAATCCAGGAATCTCACAGTAGGACAACCCCCCCTCCCTCTTACCACCATCCTCACCTCCCTTGGCCACCCCTACTTCCTGTACTGGGGATTTAAGCCAGGGCCTTGCTCATGTTAGGCAAATGCTCCACCACTGAGCTATATTCCCATCCCTTTTTAACTTTGAGACAGAGTCTCACTAAATTGCAGAGGCTGTCCCCAAACTTGCAATCCTCCTCCCAAATCACTGGTATTCCTGATAGGCACAGGAAGAACCTCTCTGCTGAATCACTGGTGCCATAGAAACAGGAGACAACAAAGAATTGCTTATCTCACTACTTAATCTGGCACATTCTGTGAAAGAAACTCATGTAATCACAGGCCACCCACCACAGGAAGGAGACTGGACACCTCTCTCTGGTGCTACTATGGAGGCTGCTGAGGGAGGTCAGGAGCTATTCTGACTTAAAGAGTTGACACTAGTGAGAGAGAAACCCTGGACCAGTGGAGGGCAAATTCATGAAACAAAGTAGGAAAAAGAAGAATAAGAAGACCAGTCCTATTGAAAACATCATATGGGTCAAAAAGATTGATAAACTGTCTTCAAAGGCAATAAGATCTACACCAACTAAATGCCAGGCACAATGATAGGAACTTTTAGAGTTAACATCTCCTGTAATCCTCACAAGCACTCTAAAAGGGATTATATTACATACCCCTATTGGGCATATGAAGACAGAAGCCAGCTCTTCCCTCTCTTCTTTCCATCCTTCCTTCCTCCCTCCCTCCCTCCTTTCTTTCCTTCAACAGACACTTTTCAAAAAAATTTTACAGACTGCATTTTGATTGTATACAAATGGGGTACAACTTTTCATGTCTATGGGTATACATGATATAGATTCACACCACTTGTGTAATCATAATGTACATAGGATAATAATGTCCAACAGACACTTTTTGAGAGTTTATGATATGTCAAGCATATTTTTGGCACTGTGGATTCAAAGGTGAAACATGAGGTAAGACCCCTTTACTCTAGCAAAATGATAACACATAACTGAAAATACAGGCATATACATAAACAAGCAAGAATCTTAGATTGTAATAAATTTAATACAGAGCTTTAAAATAGGGTGATGCTAAGGGTACACAGGGTTGATGGAAAGGTTCCACATCTTGACTGTGATGGTGGTAATCAAACAATGTATTCCGTCAGAATTCACCAAGTTCAGGGCACATAAGACAAAGAAGCTCAAAAAATGTGAATGGAAGTGATATATGGATTTTTCAAGCATGCCTCTACCCCCAAAACACATTTTTAAAATTCATGAACTGTATATAATATTGGGGTTCATTCTGATATAATTATACACACATGGAATATTTGCTCTGTTTCCATCTTCAGTACCTCCCCTTTGCCTCCCTTTCTCCCCACTACATTCCTCTCCCTGTACTGTACTGGTTTTCCTTTTATTTATTTATACTTTTTTAAAAATTAGTGCTTTACAGATATACATTAAGATGGAATTCACTGTGGTACATTGATATATGTACATAACATAATTTGGTTAATTCCACACCCCCAATTTTTTTTTTCCTTATTTTGGTCTAGTTTCTTCATATGAAAGAAAAAATTTGACCCTTGATTTTTTGGGTCTGGTTTATTTCATTTAGCATGTTCTCCATTTCATCCATTTACCAGCAAATACTGTGATTTCATTCTTCTTTATGGCTCAGTAAAACTCGATATATAAATCAATTGCTTTTCATATGTGCCAATAATGAATCTGCTGAGAAAGAAATCAGAAAAATTTTCCCATTTACAATAATCTCAAAGAAAAACAAACCATTATAGAATACTGAAGAAAGAAATTGAAGTTCTTAGAAGATGGAAAGACCTCCCATGTTCTTGGAGAGACAGAATTAATATTGTCAAAGTGGCCATACTACCAAAAGTTCTATATAGATTCTATGCAATGCAATCTCCATTAAAATACCAATAACATTCTTCACAAAACTAGAAAAAATAGTTCTAAAATTTATTTGGAATAACAGGAGACCCAGAATAGCCAAGGCAATCTTGAGAATAATGGTGATGCTGGGGGCGTCAGGATACTGGACTTCAAATTATACCACAAAGCTATAGTAACAAAACCACCATGGCATCAGCACTTAAGCACACATGAAGACCAGTGGGATAGAATAGAGGACAGAGAAAAATCCACATAGAAAAGTTTCTGATATTCGACAAAGGTGCTAAAAACACACATTAGAGAAAAGATAACTCTTTAACAGATGGTTCTGGGAAAGTTAGATATACATGTGCAGAAGAATGGAACTAGATCCCTGTCTTTAGCCCTGCACAAAAGTAAACTCACAAAAGTTGGTCAAAGACCTAGGAATTAGACCAAAATCTCTGCAATGGCTAGAGGCAATCACAGGCTCAACACTGCAACATATTGGTGCAGACACTGACTTCATTAATAAGACTTCTAAAGTGCAAAAAATAAAGCCAGGAATCAATAAGTGGGGCAACATCAAATTAAAAACTTATTCAGAGCAAAGGAAGGAAGAGTGTGAAGAAAGAGCCTCCAGAATGGGAGAAGATCTTTGCCAACTACCCCTCTGACAGGAAATTAATATCCAGAATACATAAAAAACTCAGAAATCTTAACACCAAGAACCAAATAACCCAATTAACAAATGGGCAAAAGAGCTAAACAAGCAGTTCTCAAAAGAAGAAATACAAATGACCAAAAATATACTGAAAACATGTTAAACATCCCTAGCCATCAGGGAAATGTAAATCAAAACTACATTGACATTTCATCTCACTAGAGTCAGAATGATGATTATCAAAAATTCAAATAATAAATGCTGGTGAGGATTTGGGGAAAAGTGTACATTCATACATTATTAGTGGGATTGAAAATTAGTACAACCACTATTTAAAGCAGTATGGAGATTCCTCAGAAAACTTGGAATGGATGCACCAAATGACTCAGTTATCCATTCCTTGGCATTTATCCAAAAGAACTAAAATTAGTATTCTCTATGATACAGACACATCAATGTTTATAGAAGTTCAGTTTGCAATGGCCAAGTTATGGAATGAGCCCAGGTACCTGTCTACAGATTAATGGGCAAAAAATGTGGTTGGTGTATACATATATATATATATATATGACAATAAATGTAGGTGATTTATAGGGATTTCAGGTCAGTCAATATACAGGGGAGTGAAAGTCCTCAAGTCAAGCAAACTCCTCAGGATGACAATAGGTGCCTTCTTTGAATAACTTAGAAATGCTCTGCAACTCCTCTGTCCTTGAGTTCTGGAGACATTATTCTTATTATCATAATATTCAGTAGTGGACTCTGAGAAGCAAGCAAGTTATGTGATCTGCACATGTGCAAAGCTAACTGCACTGGGTAACTTAATGTAACTTGATATGACCCTGGAATAGATAATAAACTGGGCTGGCTTTCCCATGGGAGACATTTCTTGCTCTTCACCGTCCTGTGTGCTTGCCTCTTTATTAGCTCTCCCCTTGACCCTTGTAGTTGGACCCCAATTAACCTTTATAGTGATTAAGAGTAAACTGAATATTCATATTCAATATTTAAATTGTGATTAAAATACTGTTCTCCAACTACATTTTACACAGTTCCCACTTGTGTAAAATGAGAGGTACAAGAATTTTTAAACGATTGTCATTAAACTTACAAGTTAAATGATGTCCCTCTCTGAGGTCTTGCTATGTATTGGTTAAAGTGCTAGAAAGAATACATTTATATTGTAAAAACAAAAACAAAAACACAACCCTTCCACAAAACTACACTGAGATTTTATCTCACTCAAGTTGGAATGATGATCATCAAGAATACAAATAATAATAAATGCTGGTGAGGAATTGGGGAAAAGGAAACTTTTATGCACTGTTGGTGGGATTGTAAATTAGTACAATTGTGGAAATCAACATGGAGTTTCCTGAAAAGAACCATCTTATGACCCAGGTATACCACTCTTAAGTATTTACATGAAAGAATTAAGGTGAGCATACTACAGAGATACATGCATACCCATGCTTATAGCAGCATAATTAATATGTATATGGAACCATACATATGTATTGTATTTACATGTGTTTTGTGAATGATACACAATTTATATGTGGAAGCAGCCTAGGTGTCAGTCAGCAGGTGGATGGATAAAGAAAATGTGGTATATTGTACACAATGTCCTTTTATTCAAGTATAACTAAGAACAAAACTATATCACTTTAAGGAATATGGAGGGAACTCAAGAGCATCAGGTTAAGTGAATGAAGCCAGACTCTTAATGTCCAGGGTGGTGGGTTTTGTCTCATATGTGAAAGCTAGAGAGTAAAAGGGCAAAAGGGATCTCATGAAAATAGAAGGGATACAAGTGTGGGAGAGGAAGGTGGTCAAGGGGAAAGAGGAAGGAAGGACTAGGTAGGTACAAGGAATTGAAACTGGTCAAATCATGTAATGTACATGGATGAGCATGCCAGAGTGAAACCAGCTACAATGTATAATTATGCACCAATTAAAAAGCAATTTAAAAATTTACCGTAGTAAGAATGGAACTGTAGTGTATGCATTTTAACAAAAGAGAAATGAAAGAAATGAGGAGTACATATGAACTTTTTCATCAATAAGAGGTGAGGAAACTTTGCTGATATTCATTTTCTCCTCCTCTTTTTCCAGTATTAATATTAGCAGGTCCTTAGAGTTTGTGCTAACCTGGACCAATTTGGCTAATTATGAGTTCTGTGTATTGAGCCTCCAAGACAAATAGTCAATAATCACCCAGTACTTGCAGGTCTTCAGTCTGATGGCTCCAGTCCAGTGGGTTCCACAGCTGTGTCTCCTCCTTCCAAGGTTGTCTGCATCAGTGAGCAGCTGTCTGAGGTTGTTTGATATTAATCCTGAAGGTGAAGCAGGAGGTCACTGCACACCTGGCAGGGAGGGGTGTTGGATCTGCTCTGCTGGGTCATGACTTACCAGATGCACAGCACAAGTCAGTAAGTGCTGTGGGAGGTGAAGAATGGAAGAGGGAATGTCCAAAGCATTGCTTTCTCCTTGTCAGGAGAAGCATGCAGTTTGGGTAGCCAGATGGGAGAACAATAGAATACAAAATTGCAGTTATAAGGACTGTGAGTTTTCATAATTGGTTGTAGTGAGAACAACAGAAATCTCATTCAAAGTTTTGCTTTCCTTCACACTGATTCTATTTCCTGTAGATTCTATACAGGAGGGAAGGAAATCCATCCATTTAAACTGGGTCCTAATCAATACAGAAGGTTTATGAAGGTGTTCATGGGAATGAGGATGAGTGTGAGGATAGTTTCCATACACCATGAGCCCGTTCTGATAGAGTCCCAAGTGCAGCAAGGTGCTGAGCTATGTGTTCTACATAGATTCATTCATCTGCCAAGTCTTCTACAAAGTATAAATGCCATGCACTTATACTTACAGAACAAAAAGGAGCACAGATTTTTATGTAATTTGTGTTAGGAGTTTTGGTTGAATACACTGAACCCATGTTTGAACAAGCTGTCTGGCTACTGACACAGGACATTTGGTCAGGAGAAACTGGGCAGATTGTCTCCTAAATAACTCAGTCATTCTCCTTCCCTGTCACCCCAGGATGGATTCACTAGGCATTAATGATTGAGGGTGTATGGTAGATTATAGTACAGATCAGTGTGTGACCCCTGGTGCCACAATTCCGGAAGAGTGGCTGAGGTCACAGGAAAAGCCTGCAGAAAGAGAAGGCACACAACCGTTCAGCACAGATCTCTCTCTGGAACTCCAGGATAAGCTTTCAACTGCCATCCTCCTCCTGCATTCTTGTTACCAGCCCACTCAATCTCAAAAGGAGGCATGAGCCAGATGTGGTAGCACACGCCTGTAATCCCAGAGGTTTGGGGGCTTGAGGAAGGAATATTTCAAGTTCAAAACCAGTCTCAGCAACTTAGGGAGACCCTGTCCCTCAAAATAGAAAATGAAAAGATCTGGAGATGTGACTTGGTAGTAGAGCACCCCTGGGTTCAATTCCAGGTAGCAGGAAAAAAAAAATGGAGGCAAGAAGTCAGTTTGGGATTTCATTATTACTACTCAGGAAACCTAAAGTTAAAAATGTACCTAAGATGTGCTTGCAGTTAATACCTCTGAATCTTTGCTTAAAATATTCAGCTAGTTTGGAAACAATAAAAAAAAATTAGCAGATCTTACTGAGAGCTTGGCAATTTAATTTATTGCTGTCAGTTCCATTTATTATTTTTTGAACATAGAGGAGTTTGTGAGTTTCTCTTAAGATTAAGTATTGTCATCTGCATAGATTTCAACTTGAATCAGTTGTTCAGTATGGGTTAAACAGAAAATGGGTACTGTGTGATTAATGTGTGATCAATATATAAAACAAGGTTGAGTACAATTGATACTTATTGATAAATGTAAGTATTTTCTTCTTATCATTCAACAAAAATATCTTATTGTTTCAATACTGAATTACATAACAGTTCCCACTTGGGTACCATGAGAGTAAAACATTTTTGAAAGGATTTTCATTAACACAATAAACTTACAAATTCAATGATGTCTCTCTCTCAGGTCTTGCTGTGTATCAGCTGAACTGCTAGAAACGTGTGTACTAAAGAGAGAGACTTTAAAGCACATATTGTTGTCAAGTAGCACATTCAGGGGCAGTAGATGTTGCATTATGTACTACCTAAATGAATCTTAGGAACTTTCTTGGTAAGTTTTTAAGAAAAATACCTTTTCTTTTATGGTGGTGGTGCTTGGGATTGAACCCAGGGCCTTATGCATGCTAGGCAAGCCTTCAACCAACTGAACTACATCCCCAGCCCCCTGAGAAAAATATATGGATGCATAAATCAGTATTGTCATGGTAACATTAACAATAACATCTGCCCATCAATGACATTAGCTGCCTTTGGGGGAGAGCTGGGCAGGAGAATGA
This sequence comes from Sciurus carolinensis, assembly GCF_902686445.1. Lineage (NCBI taxonomy): Eukaryota > Metazoa > Chordata > Mammalia > Rodentia > Sciuridae > Sciurus > Sciurus carolinensis. The sequence goes on from NC_062229.1 coordinate 10,585,300, forward strand.
AATCATGCAGAGATACCAGGAACTCAGATTTCATCAGTGATAATTCAAATCTCAATATGCTTTCATTTATGAAGCAAATATTACTCAATGTTTATATTTTCAAATTTGGTAGTTTTATTTATGATAATTATAGGTAATGTTATTGCACCATTTTTAAGTGCCAGGAATATTCTTAGGCAGTGATTATCCCGGTTTAGCCCATTTTTGTCTCATCATCCCAGATGTGGAACATGTAGAAAAAGTTAAATATGGTGTATGAAATAACATGTAAGTATATCATACTAACAATAACATTTACTATAATACCATGATCACATTAATAATCCTTAATATAACATACAAAAGCCCTAGATTATTATTTCTAACCCATTTTAATTTACCTTTGTCAATTTCATTGGTAGAACTGGAAACTTGGGTCCATGAAGAACTTTACATACACATATTCTGAGGAAGTTGATTTTGACCTAATCCAAGGGTATCTATTTTAAAATTTATGTGGGTATATACATTGATATATGAGATTCAAGAAACACTATTTAAGCAATTTAAAAAAATTAAAAATTTCTCATAACTTTATAAGTTAGGTATTTATTTTCCCCATTGTTACTACAGGGAATCTGTCCCCATGTGTTTATGATTCCAGGACTTTTCTCTTTTGCCTTTTATCCCAATTAAATCCTAGGGAGGCCTGAAAAAGTAATAAACCTGAGTTTCCCTCACATAACTAATGTAAAAGAATTACCATCCAGGCATCAGGAAGATTGATGTGAAAATGTTTAAGATGTAAAAAGGTTGGGACTGAAACACGGGGTTTTGGGGGTATCCTTGGTGCATAAGTTCTCAACTGTGAGAGGATTTATGATTAGAAAAATAGTGGAGCACAGTAGCAGTTTGCTGTAGATTATAAAATGAAAAGTGCAAAGAGCTGTTTTCCTCACTAGATAGTTGTGGGGTTGATAGCAATGATATAGTATAAAACAAAATTTAAAAAAAAAAACCCTTCAGAAATATTTTAAATTCGTCATTATTTAATAAGCATCAGGTGAAGGGTACTCTAACACCACTTACCTGGTATATGATGGCCTTGACTGTGTGCAGCTACCTAAAACACATTTCTTAAAATTTTAAGTTTGCCTAAACTAAGGATAATAGTAATATGTTGAATGATTCTTTTTGCCTTCTACTGAATAGTTTTATTTTTTGAAAAAGCAATGTTTAACAATGTTTTTCTTTCTTTGCTGTCATGTATATTTTAATTTTTTATTGTTTTTGTTCTACTTAGTTACACATGACAGTAGAATGCATTTTAACACATAATACATAAATGGAGTATAACCTCTCATTCTTCTGATTGTACATGATATAGAATCACATTGGTCTTGTAGTCATATGCACATATGGTAATAATGTCTACTATATTTCTTACCCACATACCCCCTACCCTCCTTTCACTCCTTTTGGCCTAATCCAAAGTAACTTGATTCTTCCCTAGCTCCCTTGGCCCCATTGTGAATTAGCATCTGCATACATATCAGAGGAAACAATCAAACTTTGTTTTTTTTGGGGTTTGGCTTATTTCACTTAGCATGATATTCTTTAATTCCATCCATTTACTGGAAAATGCCATAATTTCAGTCTTCTTTAAGGCTGAATAATATTCCATTGTGTATGTGTACCACATTTTCTTTATCCATTCATGTGTGGAAAGCTATGTAGGTTGGTTCCATAGTTTAGCTATTGTGAATTGTGCTGCTGTAAACATTGACGTGGCTGTGTCACTATAGTATGTTGATTTTAAGTCCTTTGGGTATAAACCTAGAAGTGGGACTCCTGGTTCAAATGGTGGGTTCATTCCAAGTTTTTTGAGGAATCTTCATACTGCTTTCCATATGGTTGCACCAATTTGCAGTCCCACCATCAATATTTGATTACACCTTTTCCCCACATCCTTGCCAACATTTATTATTGTTTGTATTCTTGATAATTGTCATCGAGTGATTCTTAAAAGACACATAGTATTAAACTGAGAACATATATCCACAAAGGAGGTAAATCAGAAGACCTAGAAGGACAGAATCCTGGAAGAAAACTGGCCCATATGTATGTGTTAAGAATCGGCTGTGGTTGTGGCTCAGTGGTAGAGCACTTGCCTGGCACGTGTGAGACATTGGGTTTGATCCTCAGTGCCACATAAAAATGAATAAATAAAATAAAGGTATTATGTCCATCTTAAAAAATATTTAAAAATTATGTGTTATGATTATGAATTACCAATTTAGTGTTCATATTATACAGTTCTAACCTTTAGGAAGTGTTGATATATATTCTGCATTACAGGAATTTGTACCATTGTCTTAGAATATGATTAGGTATATTAGACCATTTCTTGCTTTACTTCAATTAAAATGAATTTTATTTCTAAAAGGAGAAAATGTATTTCTCACACTGTTGTTTTTTTGTTTGTTTGTTTGTTTTTGATCCAGAGTTAATCTGTATGCTACTGTGACTGTGAACTTGTTATACTAGTGTTAAGGGTCTTCTAACATTGTGCACTTGAGCCTATTTAGGTGGGTAGGTAGATGTATCCCACTCCTGTAATCCTTGCTCCTCAGGGGCCTGAGGCAAGTTAGAGACCTACTTGGGTAACTTAGCAAGACCCTGTATTAAAATAAAACAAAAAGGGACTTGGGAGATAGCTCAGGTGTAGAGGGCTTGCCTAGCATGGTTGATGCTCTGGGTGGAATAATGAAGAAAAAAAAAAAAAGAAAAAAGAGTAGGTATGTAAAAGAGAAGGTGAAGGACAGAAAAACAATAATGAGAGAGTTCCCAGATAATTAGGTCTGTCACAACTGAGAAATATCATTTACTGTGTGTAGACCTCAGTGTGAATGAGTAATTGTGAGGGCTCAAATTAAATGCATAGGTGGAGTGCTGAATGTTTGCTGACTTGTTTCCTTTTTCCTACACTCTTTTCTATGTCAGAGGTGTCTAAGCATTATAGAAGCACCAAATGTAACAGACATCTTCGAATTCCATCTCCTGAGTCTCTCAGCTGATCTGGAATTGGAGCCCGTCCTCTTTGGACTGTTCCTGTCCATGTACCTGGTCACAGTGCTTGGGAACCTGCTCATCATCCTGGCTGTCAGTTCTGACTCCCACCTCCACATCCACATGTACTTCTTCCTCTCCAACCTGTCCTTGGCTGACATCTGTTTTGCCTCTACTACAGTCCCAAAGATGCTGGTGAACATCCAAACTCAGAGCAGAGCCATCTCATATGTGGGCTGCCTGACACAGATGTCTTTTTATCTTATTTTTGTATGTATGGATGATATGCTTCTGACTGTGATGGCCTATGACCAGTTTGTAGCGATCTGTCACCCCCTGCATTACCCAGTCATTATGAACCCTCGACTCTGTGGCTTCTTAGTTTTGGTGACTTTTTTGATTAGCCTTTTTGAATCCCAGCTACACAATTTGATGGCATTACAGTTCACCACCTTCAAAGATGTTCAAATTTCTAATTTCTTTTGTGATCCCTTTCAAGCCTTCAGTCTTTCCTGTTCACACTCCTTCACCAATAACCTAGTCATGTATTTTATTGGTGCCATATATGGTTTTTTACCCATCTTAGGGATTCTTTTCTCATATTATAAAATTGTTTCCTCCATTCTGAGAATCCCATCATCAGGTGGGAAGTACAAAGCCTTCTCCACCTCTGGGTCTCACCTGGCAGTTGTTTGTTTGTTTTATGCAATAGCAATCGGTGTTTTCCTTGGTTCAACTGTGTCTCATTCTCCTAGAAAGGGTGCAGTGGTCTCAGTGATGTACACAGTTGTCACTCCTATGCTGAACCCCTTCATTTACAGCCTGAGAAACAGGGACATTAAAAGCACCCTAAAGAGGCTCCTTAGTAGGATAGTCTAGTCTCATTTTCAGTGACATATATTTTTAGTTTGGAAAAATAATAGAATTGAATACTGATACCTGTGAATCTTGTCTCTTTGGTTACATTATTTTATAATTTAAAAACTTTAATTAGTGGAATTGTAGTTATAAAGTTTGGGAGGATAGATTAATGGGGAGTTTAGAGTTGAGTATAAAAGTTCAGTTAGGAAATGTGAAAAATTTCTAAAGCTTTATGATTAATGTTATTAATGCTATCAAACTGTAAAGTTATAATGATTAAAACTATATGTTTCTATTATGTATATTTTAGTACAATAGAATATGTAAATTATTATCAAGCAGATCTTAAATTTTAAAAAGGCTATTACCATGAATATAAAAAGAAAAGAAAATGTAGCACAAAGAGAAGGGTATAGTTCAAAGCCAGCCTCAGCAACTTAGGGTGACCCTAAGCAACTTAGTGAGATTCTTTCTCTAAATAAAATATAAAAAAGGGCTGGGGATGTGGCCCAGTGGTGAAGGTCCCTGAATTCAATTGATGGTTCAAAAAAAATCCAAAGCAAAAACCAGAAAACAAACAAAGTAAATTTTGTGTGTGTGTGTGTGGGGGGGGATTTTCTTAGGTTTTTTATTTTTAAAATATTTTTAAAAATTTAATTGTTTATTTAAAAAAATTTTTTTACAGACTGCATTTTGATTCATTGTACACAAATGGTGTATATGTACACATTGGAATATTAATCAGCCATAAAGAAGAATACTATTATGGCATTTGCAAATAAATGGATGGAATTGGAGAATATCATGCTAAGTGAAATAAGCCAATTTCAAAAAACCAAAGGTCAGTGCCGGGGTCCAGCCCTAGCAGGAGTCCATGGGTTCCACACCGGTAAACGGGGCGCGGGGAGACAGCGTCAGCGATGGATGGAGAATGAAAGACACAGACTCTAGTTCTGGTGCAATCAATCCCACTTTATTCTGGGGAGGGCTGGGTTTATATACATTTTTCTTCAGGCTATAATGGCAGTCTTGTGGTTAATATTAAAGAAGTTTCCAAAGCATAGGCAGAAAACAACAACCTTACAGATCATTCTTACCTAATCACAATTGTTTTAAGAATATCTAACTACGTTGATGAGCTAATACAATGTTTATTTCCTTAATATCTAAACTCTATGTGACCTAAGACTATTCTTATTATTCTCAGCGGTTAAAGTGATAGACAAGTAATCTCATGTGACCATTTCTATTAGGTCCCTCTGGTTAATATCTAAATTGCTGAGTTAAGGGTTACAGGAGGGCAGCGGTCCCAATGGTTATTGTGTGCCAACATTTATTATAGAGGTGACATATTCTTTGTAAGAAGGAAGGAATGTTGTGGAACCTTATTCTCTTACCTCACCACCACACAGAAACAAAACCATTGTTAAAATTTAACCAGCCTGTTGGAGACAAAGGCAGATCTACAACTATTTTCTCCAGAGGCTTTCAGAGACTCATTGCACGGTTGCAAAATTATTTTTAATTTTGTTAATGGTAAAGACCCATTGTTTTTCAGATTGTAGGTAATATTTTCTGGAATTTTTGTTGTATTCCCTTCATCCCCTTAAGCAATCCGTTCAGACTGAAATGAGTAATATATTATTAGAGAAACACAGCAAAGAAAACACCATGCTCCGCAGCAAAACATCCGGCAATTCCTTTTAGGATGAGCCTTTGCAATCATCCTCCAGAGGATCTTTGTCAAGCACTGGATGGAATTCCGGATGCCCCCACAGCTCCCCCTTTTTTATTTTGTAAAGTGAAGAGGCCTTCTTGAATTTTTATTTTCTTGACTAGTCTGAGGATTACTCGGAGGACGCCTGGAAGACAAAGAATTAAAATTAAAATACATACTCCAATCAAGCCATATTGTAATATTGTATTTAGGAATGTACTATTAAATATAGTTGTTTTTATATTATGAAACATTTGGGAGGCCAAATTATCTGCTGGAACAACCGAGAGATGAGCCTGACTCAACATTCTTATTTGTAGTTGTAAAGCATTGATACCTGTGCTATATTAGTATTATTCCAAACTCCTCTAAGGTGAGTTTTAACTTGTTCCCAATTAGTATTATTATCAACCTTTAAAGGAGTAATACAAATTCATTTATAGTTAGCATGACATCTAGTGGTCATTCTAGTTTGAATATTTTAAATCTCATTTCCCATAAAGAGAATAGCTTCTTCAAGGGCATTAATTCTAGTTTCTAATTTTTTATCAATTTGTTCTTGTGCCGCTAAAGCCACAGAGACATTATGAGATAAATCATTTACATGTGAAGCGGTATGAATTTCCTGTACAAGCGCTGTGGTCGAGAGAGCTAAGGAAGTGATTATACTGATTAAAGCTGTTATTCCTAAGATCAAAGCTGCAACAAATCTTTTTGGTCTTAAAAGTTCATTAACTGTTTTTAAAATTTCAACACCTGGATCATCATACCAAGATTCTGTAAGATTGACTGGCAATATAACATAATTAGGCTGATGTACAATTAAAAACACCTTTAAATCTTTAGACATGGTTGAATTAATACAATTAGTAAGAACACAATCATGACAATAAATGTTATAAGCTTCCTTATTTTTAGTAATATTGAAATTATTTATGGTAGACATAAGAATAGCATGAGGAGCATTTATACAAGCACGTACTGCAAAGTCATTAGGTTTACTTAACTTAGGTCTTTGTAGTAGTACTACATTAGTAGCTGCTAATAGTTTATACAAGTCAGGAAAGTAAGAGAATTTACCATTTATAAGGTCACTCTGATAGATGGGTGTTACCCATCCAGGAGTAAACCATCTATGAATAGGCTCATTGGTAAGAAAAGGGTTAAAATTAAAATGTACTGTTTTATTTCGTCTTATCTTTAACCAAAGTTTATAATCAAAATCAGGAGAAGACACAGAATAATCTGTAATAGTAGTAGCAGAGCCTTGTGGCTTAAACTGTAGTGCAGTATGATGAAAACCACATTCAAACCATTTTGGGAAATCTGTTTCTAAATTGAGTAGATTCCAAGAGCTGTCTTTACGACTGTTAAAGTCGTCACATGGTTTAAAAGGAGGCGGTAAAGCCACTGAAATATTTGTATCATTATAATTAGCATATCCAAGTGAGGTTATCTCTAGGGACCATATATCTCTTTCGTTGTCTTCTTCTCCTGGAGAATCAGTAATGTAAGTCCTATAACTTAAAGGGAGACATCCCAATGGCACATGTAGATTATCTGTACTAAAGCACATTGGTGTCTCTTCAGTAATTCCATGAAAAGTAATTGTAAATGCTATTTTATGTGGTATTAAAGAATCTGCAATCCCTCCAAGTAGTTGAGGCTCATTAGTAAATACTTTAATATTAGATCTGCTCCAAGTAGTTGGATGCAGTAAGGGAGGATTTGGAAAATAGGTCCAGTAAGCTTTCCCTTCATTATCATAAGCATGAATAGGCAGTACCTGAGTCGAAATGAGAGCAATCAATGCAAAAAACAAAGCCTCTGGGGTTTTAGGTTTGAGCTGTTCACCAGGTGTTCAGCAGCGGCAGTCAGGCGTTTCACTTGTCCCCAAGTCGGCAGGTCTGAGTTGTGAGTTGCGGATGATTGTGCAAGACGCAACTTTTTCATCTTAAATACTAGTCCGTTTTCGTCCGTCTGATTGGGTTGGTAAGGGATCCAATACTTTTTGTTCTTCCTCCTTCGAATAAGGCTCATTGTAGTGACGTATCAATCTGGAATCCACAAAGGTGTTTCTGCATCCTGTGGAAATACACAAGCATAGCCTTGACCCGAGGTTAGCAAGACATCAGGTCCTCTCCATTTACCAGATAATAAATCTTTTCATTTTACTAAACTTTGTTTTGACCTTTTACTTTCCCAATGTCTCATCATTGCAGTATTTCCCTCCTTGTCAGTATTTAGATGATTTAAAACAAATAAAGCATGTTGTAAAATATGATGTGGGGAAGAGTATTTAAGCTCTCCCTCTTTTAGCTTATTTATTTGTATTTTTAATCTTTGATGGCTCCTTTCTACTATTGTTTGTCCTTGTGGGTTATAAGGAATTCCTGTAAAATGAGAAATATTAAACCTGGAACAAAAATCTTTAAATGGTTTTGATGTATAAGCAGGAGCATTATCAGTTTTTAATTTTTTAGACATTCCTAAAACAGAAAAACAAAGGAATAAATGTTGAATCACATCCTTGTAGGCTTCCCCAGTACTGGCTGGGGCCACAATAACATGAGAAAAGGTATCGACTGTAACATGAACATAAGACAGTTTTCCAAATTCTGATATATGAGTTACATCCATTTGCCATAAGACATTAGGTAAAAGTCCTCGAGGATTAACTCCCATCTGTGGAGAAGGAATAAATTTAGGACAAATATGACAATTTTTAACAATAGTTCTGGCTTCTTCTCTAGAAATATGAAATTGTTTTTGTAAGGCAGATGAATTTTGATGATGATTTTTGTGTGATATAATAGCTTCTTCTATAGCTGTTAAAATAAAATTTTTAGTTAAGTGATCAGCATGGGTATTCCCCTGAGCAAGGGGACCAGGTAATCCGGAATGTCCCCGAATATGACCTATAAAGAAATGTGAAGTTCTGTTATGAATTAAATATTGAAGTTCTTGTAACCTATGTATAATTTTAGACGAAAAGGAGAGTGTTGCTGTTTCTATGGTTGGAAACAGTTTAACAATGTATAGTGAGTCTGTGTACAAGTTAAAGGGTTGAGCAACAGTCTTGAAAGCATAGATGACTGCTTCTAATTCAGTTCTTTGTGCAGAAGTTTCTTGTGTCCATAGAACTGTGGGTTGAGAATTAATTATTGTAACTGCTTTTCCATTTGATGACCCATCTGTAAATATTAACATAGCATTGTTAATTGGAGTTGAGGAGCACCATTTAGGAAATATTATTTCTGTTTGAAGTAAAAAATGTAGTAAAGGATTATTGGGCAAGTGGAAAGAAATTTTTCCTGTAAAATTTAGAAATGCAATAGCCCATTGATTATCAATTTGTAATAATTGGTCAAATTGTTCTCTTGTGTAAGGAATAATTATTTCATGCATTTCACAAGCAAACAATTCTTTACTTCTAAATCTAGCCTTTAATACCAAAGAAGCTACCATAGTAGGATAAGACATTAATATTTTCTTTCCTGATACTGGTAAGTGTATCCATTCAAGTGGATCATTTTGCCATAAACAACCTGTTGGAGTATGTTTCATTTTTAGCACAATAAAAACCCAAGGCAAGTTATAATTAACTTGTTGTAAGTAATGTTTTTGAATTGCAATTTCAACAACTTGCAAGGCTTGTTCTCCTTCTTTAGTTAATATTCTACTTGAGTTAGGATCTGAATCACCCTTTAGTATTTCAAACAAAGGTTTTAAATCATTAGTTGAGAGTTTTAAATAAGGTCTAATCCAATTTATATCTCCCAATAATTTTTGAAAATCATTTAATGTTAATAGTTTGTCTTTTCGAATTTGTAACTTTTGAGAGCTGACACAATCTGTTTTTATAGTTCTTCCTAGATAATTATAAGGAGGTTCCTGTTGAATTTTTTCAGGAGCCACTATCAGACCCCACCTCTGTAAATCTTTAATCAAATCCTGTAATATTATTTGTAACAAATGGCTTTGAGAATATGCAATCAATATATCATCCATATAGTGAATCATATAGCAGTCTGGATACTTTTTTCTACAATTAATTAAGGCTTGATCTACAAACTTTTGACATAATGTAGGACTATTTTTCATTCCTTGAGGTAATACTTTCCATTGAAATCTTTGATAAGGTCTTTGTAAATTGGGCGATGGTAAACTAAAAGCAAAACGCCATCTATTTAGTTTAACTAAAGGAATAGTAAAGAAGCAATCTTGTAAATCAATGACTATAATACGATAGCCTTTAGGGACAGCCACAGGAGAAGGACATTCTCCACTAGCTGCAGAGTATAAGGGGAAGTAGGTCCTAAATCTTTTACAGCTGCTTTTAGTTCTTTTAACATTTTAAAAGAGAGAGAGGCTCCCAATGAGGCTCTCCTCCCTCATCTATAGCCCATACTACAGGGCAACAAATACTAACATCTCGCTGTTTTTGTGCCTCACGAACAGCACCTAGAAATCCTACCTTTTGGACTTTCCTTTTTATTTTATCTGGGGGTTTAGGAAGGGCCGGCACAACAGGAGTCACCAAAGGTGGATCCTCATTGTGATATCTGAAAGCGGCTTCTTCCAAGTCCTCCTCATCAGACGGGAGAGCTGATCAGGCAGACCTTTCTCCTTTTTGCCATCTTCATCATGGTCTGATTCACTTTCACTTTCACTAGGAGTTTCCGCTGTATATTTTTTAACCGAGGCTGTCAGCAAAGTCTCCTTTGCTGACGTTTTGTCTGGTGATCTTACCCTTTTACTTAGCTGCTCACTTTCATGTCTAGGGTCTAAACAGTCCCTAAAAAGATTCCACAATGCAAAAGCATCGGCAGGGACTCTTTCATTGCCATATAATCTATGATATGCATGCATAGCATCGCCTACCTTTTTCCAGGTTTTAACATCTAAGTTTCCCTGTTCAGGAAACCAAGAGGCACATTCTTGCACAAAATGAAAAAATCTTTTTAATTGAGCTGTTCTTACATGCGTTCCTCTTTTAGTTAATAAGTGCTTAGCAATATCAATAAATAATGCTCTTTCTTTGCTTTCACTACCTCCCATGGTAGCTGTTCTTTCTATCCCTGCCTATCCTTTCTCGGCCTTCTCTACCGAGGGGTCCGCGGCACCCCAGGCAGGATCCTAGCTGTCTCGAAAAGGAAAGAAATTAATAATAAATGGGGGGTTTACCAGAGTGCCCCACGTTGGGCGCCACTTGCCGGGGTCCAGCCCTAGCAGGAGTCCATGGGTTCCACACCGGTAAACGGGGCGCGGGGAGACAGCGTCGGCGATGGATGGAGAATGAAAGACACAGACTCTAGTTCTGGTGCAATCAATCCCACTTTATTCTGGGGAGGGCTGGGTTTATATACATTTTTCTTCAGGCTATAATGGCAGTCTTGTGGTTAATATTAAAGAAGTTTCCAAAGCATAGGCAGAAAACAACAACCTTACAGATCATTCCTACCTAATCACAATTGCTTTAAGAATATCTAACTACGTTGATGAGCTAATACAATGTTTATTTCCTTAATATCTAAACTCTATGTGACCTAAGACTATTCTTATTATTCTCGCGGTTAAAGTGATAGACAAGTAATCTCATGTGACCATTTCTATTAGGTCCCTCTGGTTAATATCTAAATTGCTGAGTTAAGGGTTATAGGAGGGCAGCGGTCCCAATGGTTATTGTGTGCCAACATTTATTATAGGGGTGACATATTCTTTGTAGGAAGGAAGGAATGTTGTGGAACCTTATTCTCTTACCTCACCACCACACAGAAACAAAACCATTGTTAAAATTTAACCAGCCTGTTGGAGACAAAGGCAGATCTACAACTATTTTCTCCAGAGGCTTTCAGAGACTCATTGCACGGTTGCAAAATTATTTTTAATTTTGTTAATGGTAAAGACCCATTGTTTTTCAGATTGTAGGTAATATTTTCTGGAATTTTTGTTGTATTCCCTTCATCCCCTTAAGCAATCCGTTCAGACTGAAATGAGTAATATATTATTAGAGAAACACAGCAGAGAAAACACCATGCTCCGCAGCAAAACATCCGGCAATTCCTTTTAGGATGAGCCTTTGCAATCATCCTCCAGAGGATCTTTGTCAAGCACTGGATGGAATTCCGGATGCCCCCACAGGTCAGGTGTTTTCCCTGAAGAATGGATGATGACATATAAAGGGTGTGGAGGAGTGAGGGTTGAATGGAGGAACTTTAGATTATGTAGAGGGAAATGAGGGGGGGTATGAAACATGTTGGGATGAGACAGACTTCATTACCCTATGTACATGTATGATTAAATGAATGATATGAATCTACATTGTGTACAACCATAGAACAAAGCAGATGTTATGATTAAATTGTTGGTGTGTGAAGCCAAAGTATCTAGATATTTCAAATATCCACAGTACGTGTAACCAATTCCACCATTATACAACTAAAAGGCACCGATAAAAGTGCAAAAAAACCTGGATCAAATAAAAATTTAAAAAATTTACTTCAAACTTCATTATGTTTTAATTATTGAGAGGTACATGTAAACTAATGCTACATTTGTGGTCAGCAATGTATGATGTATATGTAGCTTTAACTAAACTGTATCAAAGTTTTGAGTACATCATGGCAAATGAGTCATTTGATTTTTAAAATTATTTGACTAAGCACTTCACGTAGAAAGAAGGGAAATGAGAAAACCCCAAAATGTTGAAAACCTGCTGGAATACCTGGCACATGACAATGTTTTCTGTTCATTAACTACTGATTGTAAATTAGGTTTTGGATAAGGTAGTCCTAGTTCTCACAGAGTGTTCACAAGCATTCTTTCTTCTTCTTCTTCTTCTTCTTCTTCTTCTTCTTCTTCTTCTTCTTCTTCTTCTTCTTCTTCTTCTTCTTTGTACTGGGAATTGAACCCAGGGGCACATAATCACTGAGTCACATACCAAGCCATTTAAAAAAATATTTTATGTAGAGACAGGTTCTTGCTGAGTTGCTCAGTGCCTTGCTAAGTTGCTGAGGCTAGTTTTGACCTTGTGATTCTCCTGCCTCAGCCACCTGAGCTGCTGGGAATATGTTCACAAGCATTCCAAACACAAATAGTAGGTGCCATTTTTGTAGAATCAAGTTAGGTGTATTGAAGTGCTTATTAACTTTCCTTAATAAGTGACTTTTTTTTTTCCTTTCTTTTTCTTTTTTTGATGGTCCTGGGGATAAAAATCCAGGGTCTTGTGCATACTAGGCAAACACTTTACCATTGAGTTACATCCCAATTCTATAAGTGATTTTTATTAAAAGGGGAAATATATTTAGTGTTCTCTATATTTTTCTTCAAAGAGTGATGTATATTTTAGTTACCATGAATTTATCTCTAATGCTCTTGGCCTTTTATGCATGCTCAGCTGAGTGTCTCTAAAGTAGATGTTTGCAGGAAATAACACAGGATACAATCACGTAAGGGTTGTAAAAAGATTTATTTAGTCACAGCTGAGAAGTATTGCAGAGGGTGCATGTACCTCAGAAGTGAGTACCTTCCTTCAAATACCTATTCAAAATATATACTGAGTGGTGGGGTTTGTTTATTTGTTATTTTATCCAACACTCTTTATTTTCCCAGAATGTTTCCAAACAATAGATTAGAAAACTTTATAGGTGTCACACAGTTCCTTCTCCTGGGAACCTCTGGTGGTCCAGTTTAATCATCCCTCCTTGGACTGTTCCTGTCCATGTACCTTGTCACAGTGCTTGGGAACCTGCTTATCATCCTGGCTGTCAGCTCTGATTCCTGCCTCCACACCCCCATGTACTTCTTATCTCCAAACCTGCTACTGGATGACTCTGTTTCACCTTGCCAGGGTACCAAAGATGATCATGAACATCCGAACTCACAGTAGAATCATCCCCCATGTGGAGTGCATTACACAGATGGCTCTTTTGGTCTTGCCTTTTGAAATATAGATCATGTGCTACTATCATTGTCTAGGACATGTTGTAACTGTATGTCTCCCCCTGCATTTCCCAATCATCACAAACCCTTGACTCTGTGGTTTCTTAGTTTGGTGTCTTTTTGGTTAGCATTTGGACACTCAGGTGCACGATTTGATCGTATTATAATTGTTTTACTCTATGGATGTAGAAATTTCCAATTCTTCAAGGGTCCTTCTCAACTCCTTAATCTCACCCGTCCTGACACCTTCTCTAATAACATTGTCATATGTGGAGCCATATTTGTGTTTTTCCAATCTTTTGGATTCTTTTATCTTTCTAAAATATTGTTTCCTCCATTCTGAGAATCCCATCATCATGTGGGAGGTGCCTCTGAGTCTCTTCTGCCAGTTGTTAGCTTATAATGTGGAACTATCATTGGAGTGTGACTTGGTTCTGTTGTCAATCTCCCAGAAAGCATTTGGTGACCTTAGTTATTTACACCTTGCTCATCCCTACCCTGAATCCCTTCACCTAAAACCTGAGGAACAGGGACATAAAAAGTGTCCTTCACAGCAGAACTGTCAAGACCTGAGCAATGGCTTTAAATGTAAAGTAGAAAAGGCAACTGAACTACAAATATAGACCTGGAATCTAGCCAGCCTCTCGGTCACATTATTGTTGTGGTATAAAGGTTCCAATTTGTCATTCTTTTTGATGGCAGAATGTTGGAAGTCAATTTTGTGGCTGGGAGGAATGGAAAGTGTTTTACGTTGTGTAGAAATTTTCAGTTTGGATATGGGTGTTGGTGATGGATGCCCAACAGTGTGAGTGTGATTAATGCTGATAATCTGGAGGAAATTGTCATTTTTGGAATGAAATTAAATTTCACCATCATAAAAATGGAAAAATGGCAAAGGAAAAAAAATTTATGAACAAAGTGAATAATACCCAGGAGCTTTCTCCTGTGTAGAGGAAGAGTCCAACAGCATTTGTGGACATTTATTTTCTCTTCCTCATCCTCCATTAACATGAGGAAACCTTTAGAATTTGTGATAACCTGGACAAATTTGGCTAATTAGGAAGTGTGCATTGAGCCTCCAAGGCCATATAATAGTCAACAATCAGTCTGTGCCTGCAGAGCCCTTCAGTTTGATGGTTCCAAGTCCAGTGAGCTCCATACCTGTGTCTCCTCCTTCTGTGTTTGTCTGCATCAGGAAGCTCCTATCTGAAACTGCAGGGATATAAATCTTGGGGACAAAGCCTGAGCCTTCATTGAGAACCAGGCATTCGATGTGGTTTGGATCTTCACTCCTTGGCCATGATCCACCAGAGTCCCAGTGCAAATCGGTAAGTGCCAAGGGAGGCAAATGACGGAGCATGAACTGTCTGAATATTGTTTCCAAAACATGCATTTTGGGTGGCCAGATGGGAGGAAAAAGATGTGTAAATTTACGGTTACCAGGATTGTTTATGGTCTTGGTTGTGGCAGGGTCCTGGAAATCTCTTCAAAGTCTTGCTCTCCTCTCACACTAGTTCTACTTTCCATGGACTGCTCTCAGACAATAACAGAAAATATTTTCCAGTAAATACTTTCCTAAGCTCTCCAAGAAGTTTATGAAGGTGATGATGAGGATGAGGATAGTGACCATAACATCATGAAGCATCATTAATTGGTCCTTAACATTTTTCATCTTTATTAAATTTACTATTGAAATTCACCTTTCCCTTTAATAATAATTAAGTACTATGGTGTGCCAGTGATTAGTGTGGGCATTTTATACATATCAAGTCTTTTAAAATGATGAGCCCTTTATAAATAATTAACCACTCTGACAGAATTGGAGACAAAATTTTAGGATTCAAAAACATGTCTACCTGACTCAAATCTTAGCTTTTTAAATATTTTTATTGGCCTATATTAATGACACAGAATAGTGGGTTTCATTGTAACACATTCATACATGCATATAGCATAATTTGGTCAACTTCAATCTCCGTACTTCCACTGAAGCCCCACTCCTCCCTTCTTCTGAACCTTGTTTCTCTCATCATCGACAATTATTGGGAGATTTCTGAGTGCCAGGCTTTTACTCTGCACTCTATACAGATTGTATCAATTTTTCCCATAGTTTTCCCAACATTAAAAGTACACAATTTTAATTTTATAGGAAATAATATTTAAAAACATATTTTTATGGTATTTGTGTAGGATGTTAGGTTGAAAACTCTGAAGTCCTGTTTGAACTGAGTTTTCTGATCAGGGAGAGGCACAGGCATTTAAAAATCATTGTGATATTGTTATGGCAAGATCGCAATAAATCACTGAGGCCATCTTAAAGCAGGAGGTGGAACCATCTTTATTCACCTGCTGGTGGGCTGGTAGGGCAGGCTGCAAGTCTGTACCCTTCAACTCCTTCCAAGGGTTACAGTACACCTTTTATACCATAAGTAAAGCATTTTAGTACGTTAATCATAAGTGGCTGTTGCCATGACAATCAGATAATTGTCACTAACATTTAAATAAATGTTAGGGTACTCTGTCCAAGAAAAATGGAACCCAGAGGGAGAACAATCTTACATTGTATAAGAATTGTCATTTTGTGTTGCCAAACATGCTATGCTAGGCAACTGTTGGTGGGTACAGAGGCAGAGTTTTCTCATGGGAGAAGCATTTACTACATGACACAGAGTCTTAGGGTGAAATGGAGTCTGTTTGGTCCTTGCCCATAACAATATAATAAATGATGTCCTTCCATTAGGTCATGTTTAATCAGATAAAGCCTTTGAAGTAGAGGAATGTACTTCACAGACTTAAAATCACAAGTTCATGTGAAATAGCACATTTCAGAAGAAGCATTGTGTTTAGACTATTTAGATGAGCATTAAGTACATTTTAGGTCATATTTTAAGGAAAAATTCTTATGGATTTGTTAATACTATTATGGAGGCATTGACAGGAAATAATAACCTTCAAATTCATGACAGTAACTGTGTTTGGAATATAGCTGTGCAAGAGAATGGAGTTATGCAGTAATACCCAGAGAACTCAAACTTCATTGATAATTATTCAGATCCATTTTAAATGGAGACAAGTATTATCAAATGCTTTTATTTCTATACGTAGTGTATGTTATTGGTAATAATAAGAGAATATTTATGGTCCTAGTTCTAAGAGCCAGGAAATATTAAAAGGTATTGTATCTCAAAGCTGTTATAAGAATATACCACCAAGAACTCTGATATAATTGCTTTTGATCTGAGGTCAGGGTATTTGGATAGTGAATGATTTTTACAGGTGAGTATATTAATAAGTGAGACAGGATTACTAGCTGTACAATTTAGAGAATTTCAAAGAAGGTTTTGTAACACCCATATAAATTAGGTAAGTTTTAGTGCCATTTTGTAGGATGAAGAAATTTTCCAGTAGTGTTCACATTATTTCCTGTCCCATTCTCTTTTACCTTGTTTTCCAATTCAGTCACAGAGCTGTCAAATAATGAACCTGGGTTTCCTTCATGTGACTGAAGTAAGAGAATTTGCAATATATGTATCAGAAAAGATTGACTAGAAAATATATGAAGGTTGGGACAAAAACCTGAGCTTTGGTATTTACTCTGGTGGTAAAATACATAAATGTGAATTTGATGGGTTAACATTAGAATAACAGTAGCAGAATTAGCAGGCTACAATGGAATACAGAATGAAGAAAAGGGGAGAAACAAATGCCTCTCTTATACCAGATACTTTGTTGTTAGTATATGGATTGGTATTGTATGTATTTATGCAAATAAATCAGTATAAAATTAAACTATTCAAAGGTTTTTTTTCTATCATTCATTATTTTTATGTCTTTGAGAGGTACTGTGTACACTAATTTCACATTTTTTTAGTGATAATATTGATTATGTGCATTTAATGAGAATTATCAATCAATATTTGAAGTCCAACAAAGCCAAGAGTACTTGATTTAATTTCAATGATTGTTTCCACTTCCAGGCATGTTTCATTGTTATGGAAACAACATATGCTAATAGTTGTTCAAACAATTTAAAAAAGATATGAGAGAAATAAAATGGAAAGTGACAACTGAAATCTACCTCTAAAAGGTTAAATAATGAATCATAGTAAAAGCATTGATAAGAAGAATTAAATAAAGTAACCCTTTTGTACAACACTGAACTTTGAAACAATAGCAAAAAGATGAGAAATGTTTCTGGGGTATATATATACATATATGTATATATTTTTTAACCTTTATTTTGTTTTTATGTGGTGCTTAGGATTGAACCCAGGGCCTCATGCATGCTAGAGGCTTGCTGTACTACTGAGCCACAACCCCAGCCCATCTGGGGTATACACTTTGTATCTGGAGAGTGGAGTCTCCCTTTCTGCATATCAATCATCATGTAAACTGCTTCCCTCCACCACACTCTTCCACCTTGATGTTCTGTCTTATCTCCAGTCTGGAAAAATGGAGCTGGATGTCTATGGGCTAAGACCTCTGAAACTGTGAGCTGAGCCCCCCAAATAAACTTTTTCTCCTCTAAAAAAAAATGAAAAAATTTTTTGATTTCTAAAATTTTTATTAGTGTGTTGTAGTTGTACATAGTATTAGGATTCATTTTGACATAATTATAGAAGGTGAAATATAATTTGTTCCAATTCAGTCTCCATTACTTCCCCTTTCTTTCCTCCCTTGCCCTGTTACCTGTCCACTGGTCTTTTTTCTATTTATTTGAAAAATAAATATAGTTTTAAAAAATAATGTGTTATGGATATAGATAATGGTGAAACTCACTGTGGTATGTTCATATATGTACTAGAATAGTTTGGTCAATTTCACTCCAACATTCTTCCCATTTCCCATTACTTCTCCCTCTCCATCAAACACTTTACTCAACTCCACTGATATATGTTCTATATTCATGGGATTCCAGCCCCACCTCTTTCCTTATTTCGTACTACATAAGAGAGAAAATATTTGATTCTTGACTTTCTGAGTCTAGCTTATTTCACTTAGTTTGTTGTTCTCTGGGTTCATCCATTGACCAGCAAATGCCACAATTTCATTCTTAGTGGATGAGTAAAACTCTATAGTGTATATATGCCACATTTTCTTTTCCATTCACCTGTTGAATCTTACATGATTTTAAAGGAAAAACTTAAATCCACAAAGGAAGAAAATCAGAAAACAAAGACAGATAAAAACCCTAGACAGTGATAGGCATATAACAGTGTTTTCTGATCATGAATCATTAACCTTAATTCAGTTGTCAGAGTATGTAGGCCTCACACACTGTTTCTAATATTATAGGACAAAAGTATTTGTCCCAAGGTCCACAAGACAATAAGGTATATTAGATTGCTTCTTAACTTCCTTTATTAAAGCAATGTTTTCATAATGAGGAAGGCTATTACTTATTCTCTAATTTTTTTCCAGAAAGAGTAGACTTGATTTTATTGTACTTATGTACTTGTTCTGTCTACTGCTCCCATATTTCTAACACACTGCTTGATGTTCTGGTCAATGTCTCTAAAGTGCACATGGAAAGAAGGGGTGAACAACACATAAAGCAACAAGGAGAGTGTTTGAGAGAGTTGGATTTTTCACTATTGAGAGTTATGTTTGAAGTCTTATGGACTTCAAGTGTGAATACATTACTTATGAATACATGAATTCAAATGTATTAGGTACCTGTTACTGTATTCCCTTTTCCTCAAGTTCTTTTCTTTTTTGAAAGGTGTCCAAGCAATACAGAAGCACAAAATATAACATGTCTCTGAATTTCAACTCGTGAGCTTCTCAGAGGATCCAGACCTGCAACCCATCCTCTTTGGACTATTCCTGTTCATGTACTTGGTCACAGTGTTTGGGAACCTGCTCATCATCCTGGCTGTCAGCTCTGACTCCCACCTCCACACCCCCATGTACTTCTTCCTCTCCAACCTGTCCTTCACTGACATCTGCTTCACTTCCACCACAGTCCCAAAGATGATTGCAGACATCCAAACACACAGCAGAGTTATCTCCTACGAGGGCTGCCTGACACAGATGTCTCTATTCAGCAATTTTGGATGTATGGATTACATGCTTCTGACTGTGATGGCCTATGACCGGTATGTGGCCATCTGTCATCCCTTGCAATATGCAGTCATCATGAATCCTCGTCTCTGTGGCTTCTTAGTTCTTATTTCTTTTTTGGTTAGCCTTTTTGACTCCCAACTGCACAATTTGATTGTCTTACAATTGACTAACTTCAAAGATGTAGATATTTCTAAATTTTTCTGTGACCCTTCTCAACTCCTTAACCTTGCCTGTCCTGATACCTTCTCTAATAACATTCTCAAGTATTTTCTTGGTGCTGTATATGACCTTTTTCCCATCTCAGGAATCCTTTTCTCCTACTATAAAATCATTTGGTCCATTCTACGAATCCCATCCTCAGGTGGGAAGTACAAAGCCTTCTCCACCTGTGGGTCTCACCTCTCGGTTGTTTGTTTATTTTATGCAACAGCCTTTGGAGTGTACCTTGGATCAGCTGTTTCACATTCTCCCAGAAAAGTTGTGTTGGCTTCAGTGAAGTACACTGTGGTCACTCCCATTTTGAATCCCTTCATCTACAACCTGAGGAACAAGGACATTAAAGGTGCCCTGAGGAGGCTTCAGAGCAGAACTGTCTAATCTTAGGATCTTTGCTGTCCAGCAGTCATGTGTTTTGGAAAATGTAGTAAAGTTTAAAGTCTAGTCCTTTCAATCTTGTTTTCTTGATAACATCAATCACTTTAATTTCTCATCATGTCTCACATTACAATGGTTGTAACCAGTATTGATAAAGGAAGTCTGGGGAGTTTTCAAAATGGGAACAAAATTTCACTTTGAGATGGTGAAAATTTCTAAAAATGGATGATAGTGATAGTTTGAAAACAATGTCAATGTGATTAATGCTGCTGTGCTGTGAACTTGAAAATGGTAAAAACTGTTTTGAGATTTAAAGTTATCATAATTTATTTTTTTTGCCTAATTTCTCTAACAAAACTTTCAAGGACATTATTGAATAGAAGTGGTGAAAGTGTACATTTTGTCTTGTTCCTGATTATAGGGAAGGAAATTAAGGAGACATAAATAGTGTGAAAGAAGTCCATTTATATCTTTGCTGATGACATGATCATAACCTTAGAAGATCCTACAAAGTGTACTAATGGATTTTTTTGAGCTTATTTAAAAAATTGAGCAGTTTTATAAGATACAAAATCAGCATACAAAAATCAGCAACTGCTAGGTGCTCTGGCACATGCCTGTAATCCCAGTGGCTCAGGAGGCTGAGGAAGGAGGATTATAAGTTCAAAGCAAGTCTCAGAAAAAGTAAGGAGCTAACCAACTCAGTAAGACCCTGTCTCTAAATAAAATAGGAAATAGGGCTGGGGATGTGGTTCAGTGATCAAGTGCCACTGAGTTCAATTCCCTGTACCCTCACTAAAAATAATCAGTAGCTTTCTTTCATACCAATATGAATATGCTGAGAAAGAAATCAGGAAAATAATTCCATTCACAATAACCTAAAAAAAATGAAGAGTTAATCTAACCAAAGAGATGAAAGACCTCCTCAAAGAAAAGTATGGAAAGCTGAAAAAAGTAATGAAAAAAGATACCAGAAAATGGAAATTCCTCCCATGTTCAGGGTTAGGCAAAATTAATATTGTTAAAATGGCCATTAACACCAAAAGCAATCTACAGATTCAGTGCAATACTCATGAAAATACTAAGAGCATTCTACTCAGAACTAGAAGTAACCATCCAAAAATCTATGTAGAAGAACAAAAGTTAGCCAGTGCAACTCAGGCTGAGAATAACCAAAGTTGAGTAGAGTTGGAGGCATCACAATACTGAACGTATTGAAATTTTGAAATCCTTCAGGATTGGGGAAACATAGGCCAATTTGTCTAACTCTGAGCTTTTTGCATTGAGCCTCCAAGGTCATATGATCAGCCTGTGCCTGTAGCCCTTCACCTTGATCTCTCATCCATTTGTCTCCATGTCCGTGTTTCCTCCTCCCATGGTTGTCTTCATCAGGAAGCTCCTATTTGAGACTGAACTGATATCAGTCTGGGGGACTGTTCAGGCACTCATTGGGTACCAGGCAGGAGAGGGACATTAGATTTGTACACTTTGGTTATGATCCAGCAGAGATGCAGCCTATACTGTTAAGTCCTGAGGTAGACATTGGATGGTGAAAGGTTCATTTGAAATGTTGTTTCCTCTTTCTCAGGCCAAACATCACAGTTTGGTTAGCCAAATTAGAGGACACCAACATGCTAAATTTTACAAGCCATCTCCAAAATGCCACAGGACAAATGTCACAGTTAAAAATCACATGACTGAAGATGCGTGTGCCAAAATAAGATCCCTGCAATGCCATCCAAAACCAAGTAGAGAGGTCATTCCTTGGGCTTTTATGACCCAATTAGTCATTTAACGTGTCACTTGTGGATGACTTGCTTAAGAGAACTGGAAGACAGGAAGGAAGTAGTGAGGCCTGCAATGGGGTTGAAGAACAGAGAAAAGGGTTCCTAGGAAAAATGATGATTTCAGGTGGGGAATATTGCTCCAGAACATAAGAAGTGTCAATGAAGAGTAGAAAATGGGCCTAGAGAGAAGCTAGGTGGGGGTAGAAAGGAGAGGGTGCTATCCAGGCTTTGGATACTTTGGACACAGGCTTCAAGAGTCTCTCCCTCTTAACTAAAAAGTGTGTATAAGGAGGTGAATGATATGCCAAAAAATCATGAAATAATCCCAGGAAGGTTGGGTTCCTCACAACTGTGAGATGTGACTGAGACTGTATGGACCTCAGGCCTGAATATTTTAATCATAAATATTTTTATGAAATATATACACAGAGTGTTTGGGCCTGCATGTTTCCTTCTTGCTACTCTCTTTTCTATTTGGAATGTATACAAGCAATAGAGAGGCATAGAATCCAACATGTGCCTCAAAATCACATCTCCTGGAACTCTCAGAGGATCCAGAACTACAGCCCACCCTCTTGGGGCTGTTCCTGTCCCTATTCCTGGTCACATTGGTTGGAAACCTGCTCATCATTCTGGTCATCAACCCTGACTCCCCCCACTCTCTTAATATATTTCTTCCTCTCCAAAGTATCCTTTGCTTGAATTTTAAAATCACCACCCTCCAAAATCAGAGTCATAGCTTGTATACAGTGCTTGACACAGATGTCTCTTTTTATCATTATTGGGTACATAGCTGATCTGCTTCTGACTGTGTTGACCTTTGATAGGTGTTTGGTCTTCTGTCATCCTGCATTACCCAGTCATCATGAACTTTGGCCTCTGTGGCTTATTAATTTTCATGATTTTTTTGTTTGGCCTTTTGGATTATTAGCTTAAAATTTGATTTGTCATACAATTTACTGACTTCAAGGATGTGAAAATTTCTAGTTTCAACTTCTTTTTCTTACCTTTTGAACACCTTTTCTAATAACATTGCAAAGTATCTTATTGGTCATATTTATGACTCCCCTCCAACTCAGGGATCCTGTTCTCTTACTGTAAAATTATTTCCTCCATTCTGAGAATCCATCAACAGGTAGAGAGTATAAAGCCTGTCTACCTGTGAATCTCATCTGTCAATTGTTTGCTTATTTTTCAGAACATGCCTAGAAGTGTACCTCAGACTAGGTGTATCACATTTTTTTCTTGAAAGGTTGTGGTCGCCTCAGATACTCCTGTACCAAATTCCTTCATCTATGTTCTAAGGAGCAGGGACATTAGAAGTGTCCTAGGGAGGCTCCACAGGACCTGTGGCATCCTGGAATGTATGTTGTAAAGTGTTGCAAAGGTAAACATCTAGTCCTCCTTGGTAACATTATTTTTGTAGTTCCATGGCATTAATTTCTTGTCAGCTATCATAGGAGATGGGGTACCCCATGTTGAGGAGGGTGTTTTGGGGAGCATAAAAATTGGAACAAAGCTTCACTTTGTGAACGTGAAAAATTTCTGGAGAGGGTTGGTGGAGATAATGTCACTAAAATGTCAATGTAATTAATGCCTATGAAATGTGCACTTGTCAGGGATGAAGTTGTATTTTTTCTCAAATGTTGATTTTATTGTAATAAAGTGGAAATAAAGGCAAATTCACCTCTAAAAAGAAATTAAATAAATTAATTATACACATGAGATTATTTTTCAATAGTGGAAGGACTACAAACATTTTTTGACATTTTTTTCTCATCTTCTTCACCATAAATATGAGAAAGTCCTTAGAGTGGATCGATTTAACTAATTGTGAGCTCTGTGCATTGAGTCTCCAAGGTCCTAGAAAAGTCAACATCAGCCTGTGCCTCTGGTCCCTCAGCCTGATGGCTCCAGTCTAGTGGATGCCACCTGTGTCTCTTCCTTCCAAGGTTGTTTGCATCATGTTTGCATCATGTCAATCCTGAGGCCTGAGCAGGAGGTCCTTTGCTACCAAGCAGGGAGGAGTGTTGGAACCACAATCTTCCATCATGACCCACCAGAGACAGTGCAAATCAGCAAGTGTGGGAAATGAAGGCTGCCTAGCACATGTGAGGCACGGGGTTTGATCCTCAGCACCAAATAAACAGGTAAAATGAAGGTACCATGCCCATCTACAATTAAAAATTTTAAAATGAATAATGTGAAAAATTTTAATTATGAGTACTCTGAGTTTTTATTTGTGATTTTGTCAAAGTTTTCCTCCCACAATATTCTGCCTTTCCATAGACTATCATCCACCATTGCAAAAAAGAAAACAAAACAAACAACAACAAAAAAACACATCCCTTTCAACTGTGTCCTAAGCACTCCAGAAGGTGTGTGAAGGTGGTGATAAAGATGAGGATAGTATCCACAGCGTCATGAACCTTTATTGGAGGATTTTGAGTGTCAGGTGCTGAGCTGTGTGATCCACGTAGATTGACTTTATCTGCAAAGTATTTCCCCAGGTATAAGTGCCATGTTATTTTTACAAAAACAAGAAGAGCACAGCTGTTTATGTAACCTGTGCTAGGTATTCAGGTAGGCAGAATAACTTAAGTCATGTTTGACTTAACTGTGGATTTGAGGCACAGGCTGTCTGGGCCCATCAATGCTGGCAGGTTGTGCCCCCCACAAGCCAAAATTGTGTTCCTATTTCCTGTGATTCAGGATGGGATTCTTATTTACTGTGACTTCCCTTTTGAAATTTCTGGCAGATCAAGGGATACAACAATGTGTGATATCTGCTGCACAAATTCAGTGGAATGGCTGAGATGACTGAGATCTAAGACAAAGAAGGTGCACAGTAATCCCACACAGACCTCCCTCCCTCCCCACTCCAGGATGTCCTTGGAGCTGTCCATCCACATCCTCCCACTTTCTTATAAACAGTGTACTCAGTGTGAAAAGGAGACCTGAAGTCACATCTCCATTTCATTACTACTCAGGAAACTGGAAAGTCTTATTAATGTACTTGAGATATGCCTGCAGTACAGACCTCTAGATTATACTTAAAATATTCTTAAGGTTGGAAAATAATGAAAAAAATTAGGGCATCAGACCCAGAGATTGACAATTTAATTTTGACTCCTGTTGGCTCCAACTTAGTATTTCTTGAACACAGGGCAGGTGGTTGGTATCTCTGAAAATGAACATTGTCATTTGAAAGCACCCAGAAACCACTCCAGATGTGGGAACTCACACAGGAGATTTTATTAGGCAGACAGGCAGAGTGTCTGACTGTGTTAGGGTCCGATTCTGACTAATCACCAGAGAGTCAAAGTGAACACACAGTAATGCAAATCACACAACAAGGTTTTATTAAAGCAAGCTGGAGCCTGGACCGCAACCAGCCCCTCAGACTGATACAATGGCTGCGGGGGGGGGGGGGGAAGCGGCCCCGAGTGGTGAGAAAGCGCTCTATTTAAGAGCTTTTTCAGCATTCATACAGAAGGACCTGTACATTATTGGTTAAAATTCAGATAGCTAAATATTTGTCCTCCTTTGGTTTGGTCCCTCCACTTTATTTGAATCTTATTGGGTCCCGCCAAAACTGAACGGTCCTGGAGGGAGCAGGGAGGAGGGAAGGAGTGAATTATGAGGGACAGGGGTGAGGGCTAGGTTCCCCTGTCCTTGATAGATGGGGTCTCCAGACAGCTGCACATTCCTCAGAGAGATATCTCTGAACAGCCTTGATAAACCTGGGGTCCAGTACATCCCATTTGACCTGTATTGGCCCTTGAAGGCGCCGCTGCGGCTGCTGGATCCTCAGTGCTTGCACGCCCTTTTCCTGGGGGCCCAGTTCATGAAATAGTTTGTTTATACAAGAGGGCTGCATGAATGGCACCCCGTTCTCAACAACTGTAGGGTGAGAGAGAGAGAGAAAAAATGAGAGAGAGAGAGAGAGAGACTGAGAGACTGAGAGACTGAGAGTAAGAATGAGTGAAAGAGAGAGAAACAGCAGGGGAGCTATTCTTAAGTAGTGGAATTTCTTTGGCTAATAATGACAGACCAATGACTGGCAAGGAGGATTGCGGGCCAACAATTTGGACCAATGACTGATGGGAATGTCTGCAGGCTGAGGAGTGGAACAATGGCTGGCTAGGTTGTTCGCGGACTGACAATCTGGGTTGTAAAATGGTGTTGTGGGGGAGCACAATACGGGCAGCAGCAAAATAGCAGATCTGATGCCAATATCCTTCAAGTAGATTTCTAGTGGATACAGTTGTTTTAAGTGCAGATCAAAGAGAAAATGGGTGTTAATATATGATGAATATGTGATTAATATGTGATGAAAGCGTAAAACAGGGGAAATACAAGTGAGCTGGTTATTATCAATATGGCAAGGTTAATATTCATATCTTTCAAATAAAATGTCTTTTGACCTGAAGTTACTATCATCCTTTTCCTGTAAGGTTGTATTTTAATTGTGTTCTTACGTAGGTAGGTATGTGCTGCGAATTTGGAGAAGATTGTCTTACTTCTGACTCCCCAGAGACTTTACCATATTTGACCCAAAGGACATAAAAACAAAATAAAACAAACAAATGTTAAACATTGACTAGAATCTTCCTTTGTTCACAGATCCTGACCATAATCTGTGTGTCGTCAGCACACATGGGGCTTTCCTGCTGTACTTTCAACCTTCTTGGGAAGGAGCATAGAAGAGGAGATGAGATTCAATAACTTGCTATTTTTGCCTTTGTCACAGACTCACAGGCCCTATACTTATGCTTCACAGCATCCACAGTGTTCATTTAGTTTAAAAAAAAATGACAGAAATTTTCACAGGCATAAGAAAAACAAACTAGGGACTAATGAGATTGACAGAAAAACCTCGTTTCTTGGCTGAGACATGTTTTAGACTTCCACATCATTCCATCACTCCAGCGTGTCCTTTGACAATTGTATTTACCTGTAGATAGAGAGTAGGTAGCCAGAGAACAGGCTGTTTTCTTTGTGATTTCTAGGAAAAAATCTCACCATGATCAACTCTTTCTTAGGATGCACACAGGACTTAGGAACTAGCCATGGTGTGGTGATGCGTGTTCTTCTGCCTGCTTCCATCAAGTAGCATGAGCACAGAGAGGTGGAAGATTTACACCCATTCTATGTATGTACAGGCCAAGAATGTGTATTTATCAACTCCTATTGCAGGGCATTTTCTCTTTTCCTAGAGTTAAATATAGGTAATACTCCCAACACAATATGCATTTGAGTAGATACTTCAGATGGAGATGGGTGTTATCCTCATTTCCATTGAACAGTATGAGCCAGAGAAGTGAAGAATTTCACATAGTAGCAAATCAGTGATATGAGAATAAAATGTTATTTTCCTCACCCCATTTCAGGCCAATTTCCCTCCTACTGGGTCTGAGTAGAAATATTATTCATAAAACTTGATGAATTCTCTCGCTGATTTATCATGGGAACAGTATTTCTAAACAGACTACTGAGTTATTTCAATAGTGAAACTTCAGAATAAGAGGATATAGTTGATATACTTGATAATGGTTGGATAACAAATGTAGGTTTTTAATAATAAAATTGAATATGAATCAATTTTTTAAAGTCAAACAAGTATCTTCCATCTGCATATTATATGGAAATTATATGGAGAGGGGGGCAAGAATTTTTAAAGGTTCGCTATAATAATAAAGTAACATATCAAATGATGTCCCTCCCTTACAATAAATACTGTGCATCAGTTAAAGCATTTCAAGTATCATGTCTTCAAAGACAAAGTTAAGTTCACAAGTTTATGTAATGCAGTAAGTTGTAAGGGCATAGGTGTTGTGCCTTATGCTTTTTAGACACATTTTGGTAAGTTTCTATAAAAACTGTTTATAGATCCATCAAACTATACTGTCATGGAAAATTTTGGCAAGAATATCCACTCACTAAATTCCTGATATTAGTTTACTTTGAGGCTCTTCCTGTCTCTTTTCTGTATTAAAGCATAGCTCAAGTTTAAGTGTTGTTAATTTGTGTGTGGGGCAAGGTGTAAGTTTAGTTAGTTCAGCAACAGAGTCTCTGCCCTGTGAACTTGTAGCATCCCTGCATCTCCAGCATTTCAGGGTACTCGGTTCATCTGTACCACACCTCTCAGAAGGCTTGTTGGAGTCTAAGTGATGTATGTTGTGGGCACCACTGTGCTGAATCTCTTCTGCTACAGTTGAGGAACAGGGACACTTAAACACCTCAGAGGAGTCTTCATAGTGGAACAGTCCAATCTCAGGACCCGAGGCACACCATTGGAATGCAGGCTGGAAAATGCAGCAGAATTGACATCTAGTCATGGATATTCTGCCTCCTTGAACACACTCTTCATCATTTTGTTGGCTTTAATTCTTCATCATGTTTCACAGTAGAATAGTGGTCCCAAGGGTTTTGGTATGAGATGAATGGAGAGTTTTTGACAAGGGTACAAGTTTAAGTTTTGAGAGTTGGAACATTTCTGGAGACACATGATCATAATTACATAAATGAATTAATGTCACTGAGTTGGGTGCTTACTATAGTTAAAATGGTAATTTTTTGTTATGTTACCACAATAAAAATGGACATTTAAAGTAGATGAATCATTAAAACATATAGAAGTGGAAGAAGTGAGGAGTACAAATGAACTTCCTCCTAAGTAGAATTAGAATCCTCTTATGTACATTCATTTTTTTCTTCTTACTCCATTAATGCTAGGGAGTTTTAGAGATAAGGATAACAT
Source organism: Sciurus carolinensis (assembly GCF_902686445.1). Taxonomy (NCBI): domain Eukaryota; kingdom Metazoa; phylum Chordata; class Mammalia; order Rodentia; family Sciuridae; genus Sciurus; species Sciurus carolinensis. Next base: position 10,614,080 of record NC_062229.1, read on the forward strand.
GGGACAATGGGACAATGTGACTAATTATGACCTCTGTGCTTTGAGCTTTCAAGATCATATAATGTTAATAATCAGTCAGTCCTTCAGTTTAATGATTTCTGTCCTTTAAGCAGCACTGATGGGTCTCCTCCTGTGGTCATCTGCATCAGGAAGCTTCTTTCTGACATGATCTTCACATAAATCCTGCCAATGGGACCTGAGCATTTATTGGGCACCAGGTATGTTTGGGTTTTGGGATCTGCAATTCATGGCCCTGCAGAGAAACAGTGTAATCTAGTAGTAGAGAGGAAGCCCTGGGATCTTGGAAGGACTATGGGAAGTATTAATTTTCTTATCATGAATGCAAACATCACAGTTTAGTAGCCAGCTGGGAGGAACAAATATGCAAAATCTCAATGATGTGGGTTGTGAATTTTACATGATGGTGAATCTTCTTGGCCTCTCAGAAGATCCAGACCTGCAGTCCATTCTCTGTGGACTGTTCCTGTGCATGCACCTGGTCACAGTGCTTGGAAAACTGCTCATCATCCTGGGTGTCAGTTCTAACTCCCACCTCCACACTCCCATGCACTTCTTCATCTACAACCTGTCCTGACATCTGTGCAATCTCTACCATGATCCCAAAGATGATTGTGGACATCCAAACTCACAGCAGAATCATCTCCTCTGAGGGCTGCCTGACACAGGTATCTGTTTTCATCATATTTGAATGCATGGATGATCTGCTTCTCTGATGGCCTATGACCAGTTTGTGGCCATCTGTCACCTCCTGCATTATCCAATCGTTATGAGTCCTTGTCTCCGTGGCTTTTTTGTTTGGGTTTCTATTTTGGTTAGCCTTTTTGATTCCCAGCTGCACAATTTGGTTGTCTTACAATTCACATACTTCAAGGATTCAAAAATTTCTAGTTTCTTTTGTGACACTTCTGACCTCCTTAATCTTACCTGTTCTGATATTTTCTCTAATAACATTGTCAAGTATGTTATTGGTGACTTTTATGATTTATCCCCCATCTCAGGAATTCTTTTTCCTTACTATAAAATTGTTACCTCCATTCTGAGAATCCAGTCATCAGGTGGGAAGTACAAAGCCTTCTCCAGCTGTGGGTCTCAACTGGCAGTTGTCTATTTTATGGAACAACCTTTGGAGTGTACCTTGGATCAGTTGTATCTCATTCTCCCAGAAAGGGTGGGCTAGCCTCAGTGATGTACACTGTGGTCACCCCCATGCTGAACCCCTTTATCTACAGCCTGAGGAATCAGCATTTTTAGATTAGACAGCAGGACATCTAATCTCAGCCCCTGTGTTGTCCAGTTGCATTGTGTGTTGGAAAATGCAACAGCACTAAACATTTATTCCCGTGAATCTCACCTCTGTGGTGATACTATTTGTAGTTTCATGGCTTTGATTTCTCATGATGGTTCATAGTGAATGATGGTGGCCAGTGTTGTAGAGGGAGGCATGGAGTGTTTTTTATTTTTAATGTTTTTTTAATTTATTTTTTATTTTTTAACATATGACAGTAGAATGTGTGTTGACATATTATACTTACATAGAGAACAACTTCCCTTTCTTCTGGATGTACATGATGTGGAATCCCATCGGTTGTGTATTCATATAAGAACACAGGAAAATAATGTCTGATTCATTCTACTAACTTCGCTAATCTCATTCTCTCTCCTTTCCATTCATTCCCCTTTGTCCAACCTAAAGTACTTCTATATTTCCCTCCAACTCCCAATATTGCGTGTTAGCATCACATATCAGAGAGAACATTCAACCTTTGGTTCTTTGGGATTGACTTATTTCACTTGGCATGATATTCTCCAGTTCCATTCATTTACCAGCAAATGCCATAGTTTCACTTCTTTTTATGTCTGAGTAATATTCCATTCATATATATTACACACACACACACACACATACACACACACACACACACACACACACACACACATATATATATATGTATATGTATGTATATATCACATTTTTAAAATTCATTCATCTGTTGAAAGGCACCTAGACTGGTTCCATATTTTACCTATTGTGAATTGAATTGCTGTAAACATTGATGTGGCACTATCACTATAGCATGCTGATTTTCAGTTCTTTGGGATAATTGGGTCAAATGGTGGTTTCATTCCACGTTTCCTGAGGAATCTTGGAGCACTTTTTAAATGAAAAAAGTTTTCATGTTGAAAACATAAAATTAAGAAAGTTCTGGAGATGGGTAATGATATTTTCACAACAATATTAATATAACAAATGCCTCTGAACTTTGTACTTGACACAGGTGAAAATCATTAATTTTATTGAAATTTTGAATTTTTCCTAATAGAAATGGAAATAAAAAGCAAATGAAACTGAAAAGAAAGTAATGACTAGTACACATGCACTTCTTTGTCAGTAGTGGAGGAGCTGAAAACATTTTTGACATTTGATTTCTCCTCTTCCACCACCATTGATATGAAGTCCTTAGATTTTGTGATAACCTGGACAAATCTGACTGAATATGTTTTCTGAGACATGAGCCTCCAAGGTCACATAAATGTTTAGCCTCTGCTTCTAGCCCATCCCCTCGAAGTTTCCCAGTTCAATGGGCTGCATACCTGTGTCTCCTTCTTCCATGATCGTTTGCATCAAGAACCTGCTCTCTCAGACTGAATGGATGTTCATCCTGAAGGTGATGATTGCACTCCCACTAGGGAGGTGTGTTGGGTGTGCTGTTCTGGGTAACGACCTACCAGATACACAGTTCAAACCAGTAAGTTCTGTGGGAGAAGAAGATTGGAGGAGGGAATGTCCTATGCATTGTCTCCTCCTCCTCAGGAAGAACATGATGTTTGGGTAGCCACACAGGAGACTGATAATGTGCAAAATTTTGGTTGTGGGGATGATAACTAAAATCACAAGGAAAACTTTTCTTTTCCTGCCAAAATAATTCTATTTCCCACAGAGTGTCCTCCACAAAGGGAGTAAATACCCCATTTACACTTGTCCTAAGCATTACAAAGGGTTTATGAAGGTGATGCTGAGGATGAGGAGAGTAACCATCAATAACATCATGAATTGTTAATGGGAGATTCTGAGTGCTGGGTGTTGAATTCACCTGCAAGGCTTTCTATGAGGTCTGCATGGCACATCATTTTATTGTATAAATATGGGCACAGTTTTTTTGTGTGTGTGTGTGTGTAAATCTCTCTAGGTTTTTAGGTAGAGTAACTGCAGCCACGTTTGACTTGCTCTGTGGATGTGAGACACAAGGCGCATGCCAGGGCAGTGGGGCAGCTGCCTCCTTCACACCAGCTGCACTTTTACTTTCCTCTTTGTCCAGGATGGGACCCCTCATTCCCTGTGCACGTTAGTCCTGGGATGTCTGATTGATCAGAGGACTGACATGCATGTTGCCTGCTGCACCATGGCTCAGAGGAGAGGAAAAGATCAAAGAAACAGTAGGGGACAATAGGTGGACCCCAACTCCACAGAGTATCCCTGGAGCTGCCCACACTCCTGAATTCTTATAATCGGTCCACTCAACCTGAAAAGGAGACCTGGAGCCAGGCCTGGATCATTACGACTCAGGATACTGGAGAGAGTTCCCAATGTACCTGAGATGTGCCTGCAGTTGAGGTCACTGGACTCTGCACACAGTGTTCCTAAAATTGGGAAAGAATTAAAAATTGTCATGCATTAGAACCAGAGATTCAAAGTTTAATTTCAGTGCTGACTGGCTTTACTTACCATTTCCTTAACATAGAGCAGGTTGTGAGTGTCATTGAGAATGAGCATTGTCATCTGAGGTGGATTCTACTGATACAGTTGTGTTGGATACAAATTAAACAGAAAATGATGTTCCCTATAACCATGAATTGAGTGTATAAGAATGGGAAAAATTCTAGCATCTTTGGAGTGTACCTTGGTTCAAGTGTGCCACTTTCATCTAGAAAAGGTGTGCAAACTTCCATGGTGTGTGCAGTGTCCACCTGTATGCAGAATCCTTCACTTCTGCCAGAGGAACAGAGTCAATAGGCCACCATTGAGGAGGCTGCTAGCAGAACATGCCATTCTCAGGACCTGTGGCATCCAAGGGGAATGCAGGGTGGAAAATACAACAGAATTAGATCTAGTCATGGAAATTCCCCTCCCTGAGCATGAGCTTTTTATTTGGAAGACTCTCTCCACGTCACAATTCACAGTAGAGTGGAGGTTGCGGGGTGTAGGTGTTTGGAGATGGGGGTTCGCTGAGGGTGAGGATAATGCCTACCTAGGGCACTCAGACATCAAAGATCGGGCTCTGAAGGCACAGATCTAATTTTACTTAGGATTGCACAGGACATATATAGGCACATTATCCAATCAGGTTAACACGCTTGTTAAAGCATAACAGAGTCAGCCTATAGGTGAATTGTATGTCGAGGTAGTGTAAACAAACCAAGTATGCCTAAGTAATTCCACCCAGCAACAGGTCTGAGACAAAGGATTGGGGGAAAGGTAAGCCCCTGCACACAGCATAAGCCAAGGCAGCGCAGGCGAGTTCACATCACAGCTTGCTGGGATGCTTGGCAGAGCAAGGCCTCCCCTCAGCTCCTAACTCAGCCTCAGCAGTTGCAAAAACCTTCAGTCCATGGCGAGTCTTTACCATTACCTCAGTTTCTCTGTCCAGAGTGTTTGGCTTACTTAGACCATGGTGTCAGAGACGGCTGACAGATAAGCTTGAGGAATGTTCCCTACAGCTGGGATGGTGAGTTTTTTCACCTGGGCACAACATTTAAATTTTATAAGATGAAAATATCTGGATTTGGATGATGGTGACCATGGCACAACAATGGGAATGAAATTAATGTCACTGAAGTGTATAGTTAATGTGGTTAATGTGGTTCAAATGGTAATTTTTTGTATTTTTATTTTCCCCAATAAAATGGACCTTAATCACAGATGTCTCTTCAAGAAATGCAGAAATAAAGACTAAAAATAGAATATGTACATTTCTTCCTAATTAGATCTAGGGCCATAAACTTATGGAGAAATTTATTTTCTTTTGTCTTCCCCATTAATGATAGGAAATCCTTGGAGATTTGTATTTCATGGACCAATTAGTCTAATTACAAGCTCTGTGTATTGATCTTCCAAGGTCCTATAATAGTTCACATTGATCCTGTGCCTGCTGCCCTTCAGTTGATTGTTCTTGTCCAGTAAGCTGCAAGGTGGTGTCTCCTCCTGGGGGTGTCTGCATCAGGAAGCTCCTGAAGACACAATCTGTACCTGTGGACACAACCAAATCTTCACTGGGCTACACACTTGTTAGGGTCTTGGGATTAGCACCTCTTGGTCATGACCCAGCAGAGAAGCATTGGAACCCTATAAGTGTGGAGGGGACATGGATGTGGGAAGGATTGTTGGAAATACTGTTACCTCAGCACAAGAACAAACACTACAGTGTAGCCAGATGGGAGGACACCAGCATGCAGGTTCCACCTTGGGATTGTGGGGTTCAGACTCTGTTTCAGATAGGGAGATCAGAAATCTTATTCACAATGTGCTCTCCACCCACACTGGTTCTAATTCATACAGAAATCTCACCCACAGCAGCACAAAATGGTCCTTCAGAAGTGCTTCCTAAGCTGTAGGATGTATGTTGGTGATAAGGATGATGAGGAGGGTGACAGAAGCCCGAGCACCGTGAACTAATGTGCAGGGCTGCAGGATTTCCCAGGCTCAGGTGCTGAGCAATGTGTTCAATGTCATTTCATGTGTACCATCTCACTTTAGTTATAGGTGTCCATAATATAATTATATTACAGAAAATGAAAAGTGTGTTATACTTATGTAACTTGTATTCATTTCTTGGGTAGGGGTTAAGCCTTGTTTGCATTGGGCTGTCTGACTATGGACCCAGGGCATCAGATGAGAATCCTGGCAGGCTATCCATCCCATCAGGAACCCAACAGCCATTCCTCTTCCTTGTCACTGAAGAAAGAGAGCCTTGCCCAGGGTGCTGTTCCTTGTGGGTTTCTTGGTGATCACAGGGCAGAGCAGTGCATGCACTATGGAAGAACAGCCACAGGTCACAAGAGAGGTCTCAGCAGGAGAGGCTCATTTAGCACAGATCACCCTCTTGAGCCCCCCCAGAACCTCCTGAACCTCACCACATGCTCCTCTGTGCTGGAAAATGGCCCTCTCAATCTCACAGCACACCTGAGGTCAGGTTTGATTTCATTCCCATTCATGAAACTGGAAATATTTTTTAAATGTATCTGAGATTTACCCATTGTTAAGGTCTCTGGACTGATACTGAAAGGTGGGAAAGAATAAAAATATTTACTTGGTCTGTTTCAGAGTCTCTCAGTACCAGTTATGATCTCTGTAAAACTGTCCCTGGTTTAACTGGTGTCTAGATTCAGCCTTGTCATCTGAATGACTTCTAGTTGATATAACTGCAGTGAGAAAGGATAAATACTTGGATCACTTATTAGAATAATATGGGATATATCAATAAAATCAGGCAAAATAAAATCCTGATATTATTGTTACTGTTAATCATGACTAGGTCATGCCCCTCAACTAATATGTCCAGTGACTCCAAATGACCATTTTTCCTTTGTTTGGATGGACACTTTATTTTTGCCCTAACAGATACATGTGCTGTGTGTTTGGAAAGAATGTATCATTTTCTTCTATTTCTTACTCCCTGGGGTCTGTGTTCTGCTTGGCCCAGGGAAGAAACCAGGGCAAATCTGATGAGCATTGAAACATCCATCATTCTTTCCTAAATTGGCTAAAATCTGTTTGGTTTAACAGACTTGTGGCCTCCTGTCTGTACATTCCTTCCTTCCAGCAGTGTCCATGGGAATAGAGACAAATTAAAAGTGTCTTTTTGTGTCCATGTTTTGGACATAGGGACCCTTTAATTTTATTTCATATCATCCACAGTACACACATTTTCAGAAATCATGGCAGAGATTTTCATGGGTTCGAGGAAAGGTAAAAAGGCAGAGCTGAAGGGCACTGAACCTGCACCTTCCACTGAGGCACAGTCAGAGCTGCACTTCACTCCAGTCTCCACTGCCCTTGACCATGGCTTTCCTCCATAATGCTGATAGTTACCTAATCATGCAGTTTGCTTATTAAAATCGCAGTGACCAAATATTTATTGAGTTTCAAATTTCCCTTTGATGCTGCACATGCTGTAGAGATGGTGTTATTTTCTGTTTCCATTTAGCAGTGAGCAGGGAGAGGAGGAGAGATTCACACACTGTGCTCACCCTGGCAGGTGTGATGTGGGTCTGAAATGTGGCCTCCCTGACTCCAGCCCAGGGCACCATCTCTTCTGCTGGAGCCAGAGGGAAACAGTATTCCATACACAAGACGAAATTTCTTGAGAATTCATCAAGGACAGAATATTATTGTTAGTGTGACACTTCATTTACATAATATGTATTAGAACTGAGAGGGTACCCTGATGATTCTGATTTGACTGTTTTTGTACGGACATAAATGTCAGTAACTAATTTCAAATTTGAACATGCATTTTTTTTTTAATTGGAAATCAACCCCCTAGCCAGGACCAACATATTATGCAACATTCTTTTTTGAGTGACATGGAGATTGGCCGAAGGGTTTTGAAATGATTTCCATATTAATAAACTATCCAATTAAGTGATGATGTTCTTTCTTCAGGTAACACTTTGCATTATATAAAGACTTTGAAGAAGAGGAATGTACTTCACAAAGGAATTATGTGAAGATTAATGTAAACTGATATATTTAATGGGCAATAGGTATTGTTTTGCAGAATACTTAGATGAATACTTTTAGGTACTTTAAAGGCAAATTTGTAAAGGAAAACTGTGTGGTAGATGATTCTGACATGAAAACACCAACAGAAAATGATACCTCCCTACTTCATGACAGTAGGTGTGTCTGGGAGACAGGCTTGCAGGAGAATGGAATCAGGCAGAGATATGAGACTCAAATGACTTACATAATGATGCAGATGTCTGTCCAATGTTAGTCCTGACACAGTGTTATAACAGTCATATGTTTCTATATAAGTAATGGATATTATGGACAATAAGAGTAGGTAATATTCATGGAGCATGTCCTACCTGCCAGGATATTATTAGACATTGGATTGCAAGTCTGATGTAAGAAAAGAACACTGTGAACTTTGCATGTGGATATGCTGATACAATTGGTGTTGTTCTGACATCACTGTGTATGGATATTCTAAAATATGCACAGGTAGACTTAATAATGGGAGAGAAGTACAAGATATGCAACATGAGAGGTTTGTAAGAAAATTTTCCTGATGACAACCATATGAGGTAGACAATTACTACTCCCATTCTACAAATGAAGTTTCCAAGAAGTTGTTACATTATTACTTAATATACTCTGATTTGCACAGTACCCAATTCAATTACAGCAAGAAATGTGAAGTAATGAATCCAAGTGTACTTCATGTAACCTAAATCAGAGAATTGAAATCAATGTGTGAGTAACAACTCACCGGAAATTCCATGAAGAAGAAAAAAGCACTGAAATTAAACCAGAGATTTGGGGCTTTCCTGGTGCTTAGATCACAAAATTGAATTGATGAGTTGAGATCAAGAAACCATGACCTAGTTTGATCAGGCCAGATGGAGTACAGAGTCAAGAAAATGAAACAAGTGAAGAGGCATTTTATGTAAGAGATATTTTGCTGATATTATATGGGTGGATACAATAAGCCTGCATAAAATTCAACTGTTCAAAGAAGAGTCTTACTGTCTATGATTTTAAAACCGTCGACAGGTACAGCACACACTACTGCCCATTTGTGGTCAGTGCTACTATTGATTGTGTGCACGGACTCAATCTTATCTAAATTTGAAGTTCTTATTTTTATGTAACAAAAATATGCTTATTATAAATAAAATTAATTATAAAATTATATTTTTAGTTTACATAATCTTTAAAGAGATAAGTTAAATCCACAAAAGAGGCAAATGAGAAGATCAAAGAAGAAAATGGGCACATACTGTGTTCTGGTTATGAATCCTCACCCTTGATCTGGTTGTCAGGAGAAGCAGTTCTTATCTGGTCTTAAACATCCTGTCAAAGGACTTTGTCCAAAGACCTTAGAGCTAAATGAGGTGTATCAAACTGCTTCTTAATTTCTCTTATAGGAAGTCCTTTACTTATTCGCCATTTGCCCCTTAAACCCTAAGCTATATTTCATTGTGATCAGGAACTTCTTCTCTCCTCTGCTCCTGACTTCTAACATTGTTCAGCTCAATGTCTGTAAAGTGAGTATGGAAAGAGAGGTGAATGAGGGAGAAAGTAATATTGAAAGAGTGTGTGGAGACTGGCTGTTTGACTACCGAGCATTATTGTTGAAGATGTGTGAAACTAAAGCGTGAGTACCTTCCTTGTGCAAACTTGAACTTAAATGTTTCCAGAATGAAGGGTGGTTGTTTTATGCATTTTGTTTAACATCCTATTTGGTTTTCAGAAGCTTTCCAGGCAACATAGAAGCACGAAATCTAACACGTGTCTCTGAATTCCATCTCATGAGCCTCTCAGAGGATCCAGAACTGCAGCTGGTTCTCTTTGGACTGTTCCTGTCCATGTACCTGGTCACAGTGCTTGGGAACCTGCTCATCATCCTGGCTGTCAGCTCTGACTCCCACCTCCACACCCCAATGTACTTCTTCCTCTCCAACCTGTCCTTGGCTGACATTGGTTTCATCTCCACCACAGTCCCAAACATGATTGTCAACATTCAAACTCACAATGAAGTCATTTCCTATGTGGGATGCTTGACACAAATGTCTCTTTTTACCATTTTTGTCTGTATGGATTATATGCTTCTGACTGTGATGGCCTATGACCAGTTTGTGGCCATCTGTCACCCGCTGCATTATTCAGTCATTATGAACCCTCAACTCTGTGGCTTCTTAGTTTTGGTGTCATTTTTGCTGAGTCTTTTGGACTTCCAGTTGCACAATTTGATGATCTTAAAAATTACCAGCTTCAAGGATGTGGAGATTTCTAGTTTCTTCTGTGACCTTTCTCAACTTCTGAATCTTTCCTGTTCTGATACCTTCTCTAATATCATTGTCAAATATGTTCTTATTGTCCTATATGGCCTTTTTCCCATCTCAGGAATTCTTTTCTCTTACTATAAAATTATTTCTTCTATTCTAAGGATCCCAGGCTCAGGTGGGAATTGCAAAGCCTTCTTCACCTGTGGTTCTCACCTGGCAGTTGTTTGCTTATTTTTAGGAACAGTCTTTGGAGTGTACTTTGGATCAGTTGTATCAAATTCTCCTAGAAAGGGTGCAGTGGCTTCACTGATGTACACTGTGGTCACCCCCATGCTGAACCCCTTCATCTACAGCCTGAGGAACAGGGACATTAAAAGTGCCCTGAGGAGGCTGCACCGCAGGATAATCTAATCTCAGCCCCCATGGTGTCTGGTTGCAATTCATGTTTGAAAATGCAACAAAGCTCAATACCTGGTCCTGTCAATATGTCCCTTATGCTAATTTCTCACCAAGTTTTATAGTAGAATGGTTGGAACTCATATTGGGAAAGGGTGTTTGGTTCTCTGTACATTGGGGATGAGGTTTCACTTTGGTTAGATAAAAAATGTTGGAAATAGGTAACAGTGATTATTTCACAATTATGTCTAAGCTATGCAACAATGGTAATAATGTCAAGGTTTTTGTAATTTAAATGTACCATAATGAACGTGGACTTAAGAAACTAGTATTTGGTGCAAAGCATTAATTGATGTTAATTTTCAGACATTAACATTATGAAGTTCTTCGAGTCTGTGATATGATCACCTTTTGGGCAGTCACGAGTTGTATGCTTTGAGTGTCCAAAATCATACTACAGTCAATGAGCAGCTTTTCAGTTTGATGGGTCAGGTGGGCCCCCACACCTGTGTTTCTTTCTACCATGATTGTGTGTATTAGGAAGCCCCTACTTTAGCCTGCATGTCGTCAACTCTAAAGATGAGGTGGAAGGTGCCTGGGTACCAAGCATGGGGAATCTACACTCCTTAGTCCTGACTCACCTGAGTCCATGTAAATAGGTAACAGGTGGGAGGTGAAGGACAGAGGAAAAATGGACATGCATTCTGGCTGCCCAGCAGGGAGAGCACTGCACAGTTTCAGTCCTGAGGACTGAGTCATGGCATGTAGATGACATACCCGGAGGCGGTGAGCATAGCCACAATGTCACGAAAGTTTTCCTTTCATCACACATTGATCCTTCTGGCCACACACTGTCATCCACACGGGAGGAATGTGCTCCTTCACCTTGTCCTCAGCACTGAGAAATGTTTATGAAGGTGATGAGGAGGTGATGGACCAGAATGAGGATAGCCTCCAAACACAAGATCTTTCAATGGGAGATCCGAGTGCCAGTCGCTGAACTGTGTGATGTGCGAAGGTTGTTTAAATTTGCCTGCAAAATCTTCACCAAGGTATAATAGCCATGTTATTTTGTTTGATATAATGGAAAAGATCCTAGATTTTAGTAACTTGTGCTAGGGTTCAGGTCGAATAGTGAAGCCATGCATGAAATGCACTGTGGCTTTGAGGCACTGGGCATCTTGGCAGTCCAGGCCTGGCAGGCCATCCCCTCCACAAGCAACTCTGTGTTTCACTTTGCTGTCTCTGCAGGGTGCAACCCCTTTTCCTACGAATTTCCTTTGGGATTTCTGGTAGATCCCAGGATAGATAAAACAGTGGCCTCAGTTGTACTTATGTAGGAATGATCAGGCTGGACAGCTGAGGGATTCTCAGAAATCGAGTTTATTTAAGCTTCAGCAGTCCTGAGACTCTAATGTCCTTAAGTCTCTGGATCCTGTATCTGAAAATTATTTGAGATTTATACACCGTTGTGGACGGAGTTACATAATAATGGTTGGTTACATGGCAGGTACTCTTGGTCCCATATTCTTAGGCACCATCTCTTTTGCTGGAGCCAGAGGGAAACAGTATTCCCTGCACAAGGCAAAATTTCTTCAGGAGTTATCAAGGACAAAATACTGTTTTTAGGATGACGCTTCATTTTCATGATATATATTAGGATTGAGAAGATATAGGTGATAATATTACTTGTATAGGGACATAATTGTAGGTCATTCACAGTGTACTTGGACATTCATTTTTCATTTGAAATTAACTATTCCTGGCCAATATATTACAGAGGCATTTTTATTTGTGTGACATGGAGAGAGGCAAAAGGGTTTTGAAATGATTGACAAAATAAACTTTCTATTAAACGATGTCCTTTCCTCAGGTAACACTTTGCCTCAGGTAAAGACTTTGAAGAAAGGCATGTACTTCATCGACTGAATTAACCCTTTATGTTACCGTAAACTAGTACATTTCATGGGCAATCAGTATTATATTGCAGAATATTTTTAGGTACTTTTAAGGCAATTTTATAAAGAAAACTGTATGGGTACATAATACTCACATGGAAACATCATCAGAAAATTATACCTCTCCACTTCATGACAGTGTGTGTGTCTGGAAGAGAGGTTGTTAGGAGAAGGAATCAGGCAGAGAAATGATGACTCCAATTTCTTAGGTAATTGTTCAAATCTCTCTAGTCAATGTTAGTCCTGAGACAATCATTATCAAATTCATGTATTATAGGACAATAGTACTAGGTAATATTCATAACACATGTTGTAAGTGCCAGGATGTTGTTAGACAGAGGGTTTCAGGTCTGGTTAGGAATGGGCCACTGACAGAAGAATGAGAAGTTATACTCCATTTATGTGTGATTAGCAAAGTGCAGTCCACTGTCATGTGTAACTAATTAGAACAAACAAAGGAAAAGAATGGATGACTGAGAACTTCACATGTAGGGATGCTGACTAAATTGGTATTGTTCTGACATGCTATATATGAATATTCTAAAGTATGGACAGATAGACATAATAGTGGGAGAGAAGTACAAATTACACACCTTTAAAATTTCTTTTTTAAAAATTTCCTGTATGAGCAATGTTTTATTTTCAGTCTGAAAGCTAGGATCTGCTTTTTATTTCAGTTTTGTTCCCAGGATTCATACTGATATGATGCTTTTGGAAAATATGATTCATTGTTTTTCTTTTTGTGAAAAACATTTTCATTTTCTTTATTCTTTCCTTTCCTCATTTCCACTTTTCTTCATGCTTTTGACTATTTATTAGTAAATGTTAACTTGTTCCACTTCTTTCTATGACTGAATAATAGTTTACCATCTTTATATACATGAGGTATTTATCCCCGTATATGCTGATGTTCATATGAGTAATTTCCATTATTTGGCTATTATGAATAGAGCTGCTATGGCAATTCATGCCTATGTGTTGATTTGAGTACATTCATGAACCTCATTATGTCATTTCGATGAATGGTCACCATGAATGACATTGGTCTCATGACATGTATCACACAGTGACATTGTGGCCATCCTAGCTTGTTCCAGTGTGAGCTTTTATGTTCACACAATGATGAAGTCAGGTTAGCAATGGGTTCCTTGCAACCTATGCCCATCATTGAACACTGACTATACTTGTTTCCAATTATTTGAATTATACCTGTAGGAGTAAGACTGGTCATATGGCCATGGTACACTTAACTGTTTGGGGAACAGCCCGATGCACTTCATAATAGCTGGAACATTTTACACATGAGGATCCTGATAGCCTCACCACCTTGCCAATAGTTTGTCTCTTCAATTTCATGAAAGTTATAGCCTCCCATGGGTTGTGAGTTGGCTGGGGTGCTTTTGATTTGCATTTCCCTATGACTAATGGAGCATATTTTCATGTGCTGTAGGCAGTGTATAAATCTGTGAAGGAATGTCTTTTAAATTGACACTTATTTGGCAACTGGATTGATTGTACTTTTCTTTCTTTTTTTTAATTTTAATTTGTTTTAGTTGTAGGTGGACACAATACCTTTATTTCATTTTATTTTTTTTATTTTGTGTTGAGGACTGAACCCAGGGTCTCATGTATGCCAGGCAAGTTCTCTACCACTGAGCCACAACGGCAGCCCCTGTACTTTTATTTCAGATCTGTAAAATCCCTTATATATTCTGGATACAAGGCCCTTATCAGATATGCATTTTCCAAATATTTCCTCCATTCTTTAGGATGTTTCCCTGGGTTTTGTTTGTACAATTTATTACCTGTATTCAGTACAATCCTTTGCATGAAGTTGTTCATCCTATCTGAAATTTTGTGTCCTTGGACAAACATCTCTCCCCTCCCCCACTCCAGAGACTGGGCCAGTCAGCATTTTACTGTTTCCATGAGTTTGACTTTCTCCCATTTCAGAGGTCTATTTTTCTCTTTCCACTATTTACTGGTGCATTATAGTTGTACATAATGAGGAGATTCATTGTTGCAAATGTGCACAGAACAATATAGTTTGGTCAATCACCCTCCCCAGCCCTTCTCCCCTCCCTTCCCACCTCCCACCCTCTGTTCTCTTTCCTCTACTGATTTTCATGAAATGCCAGTGAGTTTGACTTTTTAGATTCCACGTGTAAGTGAGTCAAGTGGTGTTTGTCTTTCCATTCCTGGCTCATTTGTCCTAACAGCATTTCACACAGGCTCATCCATGTGGCAGAAAATGAAGGAAGGTCCTTCTTTTCATGCTTCAGTAGTGTTCTTTTGTGTATGTAGACCACATCTGTACCTATAATTCTAACTACAAACACTTAGGTTGATTCTGTTTCTTGGCTATTGTGACTAATGCCTCCTAAAAATGGAAGTTCAGGTATCTCTTGGATATTCATTACAGAGCTTTTGGATCTATATCTACTCCTGGAATTGCTGCAACATAGGGTTGTTCTATTTTTAATTTTTGATGAAACTCCATAGCATTTTACATAATGGCTACACTAATTTATATTCCCACTAAGAGAATTTAATAATCCCTTCTCCAAATCATCACCTTCACTTGTCATTTGTTTTTTTAATGTTTTATTTGTTCTAATTTGTCATATATGACTGTAGAATGCATTTACCTTTTGATAGATCATATATAAATTGAGTGTAATTTGTCATGTTTCTGATTATACAACATTTGCTTTTTCAATGACAGTCATTTCAATGGGTGTGAAGTGATATTGTGACTTATCGTTGCATCCCTCTGATGGTTAGTGATGTTGAAAATTAATTTTTTCACAAACTTCATGTTCATTTGTATGTTGTTTGAAAAATGTCAATTCAGATTCTATGTACTTTTTCCTTAAATTAAATTTATTTTACTGATATATAAAAATATAAAGATTGTACATGTTAATAGTGTAATGCTATATTTCAATATGTATAATTACATATATTGTAGGTGAAGAGTAACTTTAAAAATTTATATTGGCACATAATAATTTTGCATATGGTGATGCATAATTATATATTATTATCCATCAATATATTACACATCATTGTGACATGTTCATACTTGCACATAATAAAATATGATCAAGTTAATTCCTCTGCACCTCCCTTCACCCTTCCTTCCTCTATCATCCAGATACATTTTCTCAACCCTCATGGTTTCCCTTCTATTTTCATCCTAGAGAGAATAAGTGAACAATAACTTCTAAGTCAGGTTAAGCACATCTGTCTGTTTAAAATTTGTCATTTCTTTATGCTGAAGACTTTCACAACCCTTTCTTCTGGCTTTTAAAATTTACAGTAGATTCTTGTTATCTACAGGCACTCTCCTGTGCAAGAGCACCCCAGAATTCTGGAGCCTACCCAGCTGTTACCTAATGTCCATTGGTCATCTCTTCCCCATTTCTGCCTCCTGCCTACCTTGCCCAGTCTCTGGTCACCCCCGTGCTACTACCAGTGTCTATGGGATCACCTTTTTTAGATCCTACCTATGGGTAAGACCATGTGATATTTGTTATTCTGAGCTGGCTTATTTCATTTAATGCACCACAGAAAAATTTATGAAGATGGTTGTTTGTGATGGTTATACAATTATGTGAATATAATTAACATCATCAAACTATGAACTTAATGATGGTTAAAAAGGTAACCAATTTTTTGGCTTTTATATTTTACCCAGAGTGAAAATGGAAGTAAAAGAAAATGAAAAAAGAAAATAAACTATTTGAAGAGTGCACAGGCTCTCTCTCCTTAGTATAGGGAGAGTCCAGGAACTTTTGGTAGACATTAATATTCTCTTCTTCTCTCTCTACTAATATTAGGAAGTCCCTAGAGATTATGAAAGCATGGACCAATTTGACTAATTGCTAGGTCTATGCACAGAGCCTCCAAGGTCATATGATAGTAAATAATGAGCCAGTGCCTATAGCCATTCAGGGTGTGCCAAGTCCAGTGGTCTCCATGCCTGATTGAGAGGAAACCCTCTCAATCGCTGTCTGCATTTGGAAGCTCCTATCTTACACTGTACTCATCCCAATCCTGAGGAAAGACTGAGGTATTACTGGGCACCAGGCAGAGCAGGGGTTTTGGATCTGCAATTCTTCATCACAACCCAACAGAGAAGCAGCATGATCCTGTAAGTGCTGAGGGAGGGCATGGGTGGTAGGAGGACAATGGGAAGCATTGTGCCCTCATCAAGTGGACAAGCATGATGGTTTGTGTAGCCAGATGGCCGGATATCAATGTTCAAATTTTCAACTATAAGATCTATGAAATTTGTGTTCTTGGTTTTAGTGGGGTGTTTCCCATGAATCTCATTTAACATTGTGCTTTCCTTCCACACTGGTCCTACTTTCCAGAGACATCTAACTCATGAGAGCAGCAAAGATTCTCTCTGAACTCCAAAATGCATGTGAGAGTGATGATAATGAGAAGGAAGTGACAGCAATCACCACATATTGAACCATTTTGAGGGCTTCCTTAATGTGGGGCTTGGAGCTTTGTGGTCTATGTTTTATTTCATTTCATCTGCATGATCTTCCTCAATGTATAGGTTATTATAGTCCAGGAAAGGGAAGGAGCATTTTTGTGTACATTGTGCCAACACATTAGGAAGCAAAGAGTGAAGCCTGTTTGAACTGGGCTGGCTAACTATGGACACAGGGCATTTTGGTAGGAGAATCCTGAAAGGTTGTCCCCTTGGCCACACAACTAAACACTTAGCTCTACAGTCTCTCTGCAAATACTTGTTGCTCACTGTGTTCTTCTCTTTGGGGGCTTCAGGTAAATCCCAGGGCAGAGCTGTGGTTTTTACCTCCCACATCAATGATAGAAAGAGTGGCTAAGATTGCATGCAAAGGAGAGAGAAAGTAGCCATATAGTCACAGCAGTTATCAGTCTTCCCCCAGTCCTGGATACCCCCGTGGCTGTGCCCATTCTCCTCCATTCTTGTAATTAGCTCACTCATTCTCAAAAGGAGGCACAAATTCAGGTCTTTATTTTGTTCCTTCTCGGAAAATTGGAAGGAGTTTTAAAATATACCTTGGATGTGTTATAAATCCTGGATCTCTCCAAAACTTTCTGATTGTTGAAAAACAAAAAATTCTCTGCATTGGATGCAGGGACTTACAATTTAATTGTGAATGCTCCCAGGTTCACTGATTCCTTCTGCAACTTAGGGCAGGTTGTTAGTATCTCTGAGATTCATCATTGTCATCATACGGATCCCTTGGTGGTACAACTGCTTTGCATAAGGAAAGGTATGTTTCCTATGTGATCAATACATGACAAAAACATTAAGATCAAAATAAATTTTATATTTATCATTAATAATAAGGTTAACTTCATACCGTTCAACTAATGTATTCCATGACATGGAGTTATAGTTTATGGATTTCCTATATCTATAAGGGGTCATTTTATGTTTGTTCTTATGTAAGAATATCATATACATTGGGAGAGGAATGACTAATAACTAACTCTTTCATTTCCAGTTGTGCAGAGACTATGCCTTTCTTGGGACAGAAGAGGCATTCCAAAAGCTCTGTAAATATTCAGTAGACCAGACATGGTTCACAAAAACTGGCCATAATCAGTGTGGCTTCAGCATACTTGAAGATTCCCTGTCTGCACTTTTGTCCCTTTCAGAATGTCCCCTAAACCAGAGGCAAATAGCTCATGTTCCTGTCTATGTTATGGACACATAACCCCTGCAATTTCAATCAGCAGATTCTACAACATCTTTGATAATTCAAAGACAATGGCAGAGATTTTCATGGGTTTAAAAAAGAAAATGAGGCAGACAGAGAAGGGACAGGCAAACCTTGTGTTTGTGCTGAAATATTTTTGAAAGTTTCACAGGATTCCAGGCTCTTAGTGCCCTTTTACATTTGCATTAATCAATAAACTCACTATTTGCACAATGATTGAATTATTTAATTAAGACACCATTAACAATTCATTTGTATTAATTTCTAGTCTTCCCTTAGGTGCCACATGTGCTTTGAGCTGGGTTTTATTCTCTCTATGCCTGATGTAGAATAAGCACACAGAGGTGCACAGGTTTATACACATTCTGCTCACAGAAGCAGGTTAAATTCATGGGAATAAAATGTTCCTTAACCTCCTCCTGTCTCAAGGTGCTGCCTCCTCTACTATATCAATGGAAATATTATTCCCTATGCAAGATGAAATTTGTTTATGACTTGTCATGGAAGAGTTATTACCAGATAGACTCCAGGGATGTTTTTGGTAGTAAAAATAAGAAGATAAGAAGAGGATGCAGCCAGGGGTGAGGGTGTTGGTGCACACCTGTAATCCCAGTGGCTCAGAAAGTTGGGGCAGGAATACAGCAAATTCATGGTCAGTCTCAGCAGGCCCTAGGCAACTTACTGAGACCCCCATCTCTAAATAAAAAAACAAAAACTGCTGAGGATGTGACTCAGTGGTACAACCCCTGGCACCAAAAATAAATACATAAAAAATAAGAAGAGGCAGACAATAATGATGAATTTTTTTTTAATTGGGACATCAAATATAAGTACTTAATAGTAAACTGATGATGAATCATTTGTTGGAAGTCAAACATCAATCCTCCATCCACATATGTGGAAATTCTTACCTGTGTGATATGGAGAGAGGCACAAAAATTTAGAAAGAATTGTTGTAATAATTAGTGGAAATTAAACTTGAATTACCCTCAGGTAATGCTATGCACAATTAAAGCAATTCAATTAAGTGTGCATACTTGAAAGGGACTGGAAATCACGTCAATGTAAACCAGTGCATTACAGGGCCAATCAGTGTTTGTACTGTACAATATTTAGATGATCTTCAAGAACCTTTTAGGTAAATGTTTTAAGATACTGTTTATGGATACATAAGTCCATACTGACATGGGAATTCTGAAAGGAAGTTATAGCCACCAAATTCATGTCGGTAATTGCCTAGGGGGGTCAGGTGTGCAGGAGAGTGGAGTCATGCAGTGAGAGTAAGAACTCAAAGGTATTGGGTAACAATTCCAATCTTAATAAAATATTGATTATGAGGCAAATATTATTAAGTGTTTGCATTTTCAAATTAGTTTTCAGATTTATTGACAGTAATAACTAGTAACATCAGTGCATCATTTCTAAATGCCAGGAAATATTCAAAGTCACTGGTTCTCAACTTTGATATAAAAAAATCTACCAGAACTTCACTTGCAGGTTGCAAACAATCTGGATTTGCTCTGAGGCCAGAGTATCTGGGTAGTTTGAAATATCCACAGGTCAACATATTGGTAAATATCTCAATATATTTTATGCACAATTTAAGAGATTTTTAACATTTAAAAAATCATATAAAGGAGGCCGTTATTGTCCCCAGATTACAGATGACCAAAACTTCTCAGGTGTTTTTTCACACCTGAAATTTCTCCTTTGCATTGTTTCCTGATTAAATCATTAGTCAGCAAGAGCTGACAAATCAATGAGCCCAGGTTACCTTCAGGGAGCTGATGTAAGAAAATGCAACCCTTGTATCAGGAAAGATTGATTTAAAATCCATTAACTAGCTGGATGCTGTGGAGCATGCCTCTAATCCTAGTGACATGGAAGGTTGAGGCAGGAGGATGGTAAGTTTGAAACCAGCCTCAGCAATTTAGTGAGGTCTTGAGCAACTGAATGTGACCCTGTCAAAAATAAAAAATAAGAAAAGGGGCTGGGGATATGGCTCAGTGTTAAAGTGCCCCTTGTTTCAATACCTGGGACCAAAAACAAAAACAAAAACAAAAGCATAACAACAAAAAAACTGAACTATACCTAAAAAGGCTAAGACTTAAACTGGGACTTTTTTTGGTTCAAAAGTCTTCAGCTATAAATAAGAGAATTATATTCAGAAAAACTATGAAACAAAATTACTAGACATTATAAAAAAGAAAAAAAACTAAAAAGTAAAGAATTGTCTTCCATACCAGATAGTTTACTGAGGTTGAATGGATTTGGCAGAAGTAAACCTGGATAAAATTTAGGATATTCAGAAGTGTTTCTTAAGGTTCCATTGTTTTTAATCATTAACAGGTACAGTGTATACTAATGTCACATTTGTGGTCATTGATGTTACATAACTACAGCATTTCAATAAACCATGTATTTCCATATGTGAAGACCACCAAAGCCAAGGTTAGAAGGTAAATGTTAAACAATTTTTCAAAGACAAACTAGATTTCCCAGAGTACTAACATTCAAAAGGGGAGAATTCATAAAACCCAGGAATGATGAAAAACTCTTGGGAACTAACTGGAACCCATTTATTTTCTGAACTGTACACTTTAACTTGGTGTTTAGATGATGCAGTCCTAGCTCTTATAGAGTGTTTACAAACACTAAAAGTAAAGGAAAATTGTACTATGCTCCTAGAATAACTTGACTGCTTCTCTATTTCCTTTAATTAGAATGACTTTTTTTTTCTTAAAGGAGAAGAGATATTTCTTAGTCTCTATTTTATTTTTCTTAAAAGAATGCGCTGTTGGACTGAGATTGTAGCTCAGTGGGAGAGAGCTTGCCTAGCTATTGTGAGGCACTGTGTTAGATCCTTAGCACCACATAAAAATAAATAAATAAGATAAATGTATATGTAAAAAAGAATGGACTGTAATTTACTGTGATCATGGATTTGATACCTCCATATTCTTGGTCTTATAACATTGTTCAATTGAGGGCCTCTGAGGTAGGTGTGTATATAAAGAGGTGAAGAGCAAATAAAAATAAAATTTCAAAGACATTTGGGTTTGCTAAAAGTGAGCAATACTGCTCAATATTGATAGTACTGAAATGTGAATAATTTACTAGTGAATACTTTAATTCAAAAATATGCAGATTGATGACTGCCTTTCTTTTTTTTTTTTCATTTTTCCAACCTTCATTTCTTTTTCAAAAGTTGTTCAAGCAATGTGGAGCTACAAAATTTAACAGAAGTCTCAGAATTCCATCTCCTGGGACTCTCTGAGGATCCAGAACTGCAGCCCATCCTTTTTGGACTGTTCCTGTTCATGTACCTGGTCACAGTGCTTGGGAACCTGCTCATCATCCTGACTGTCAGCTGTGACTCCCACCTCCACAACCCCATGTACTTGTTTCTCTCTATTCTTTCTTTATCTGACATTGGTTTTATCTCCACCACAGTCCCAAAGATTATTGTGGACATCCTAACTCATAGCAGAGTCATCTCCTATGGGAGCTGCCTGACACAGATGTCTGTTTTCATTTTTTTTGGATGTATGGATGATCTACTTCTTAGTGTGATGGCCTATGACTGGTATGTGGCCATCTGTCACCCCCTGCATTACTTAGTCATCATGAAACCTCGCTTCTGTAGCTCCTTAGTATTGCTGTCTATTTCAGTCTTTTGGAAGCCCTCCTGCATATTGTGATTGTGTTACAACTTACCTGCTTCAAGAATGTAGAAATTTTTAATTTCTTTTGTAACCCTTCTCAACTTCTCAACCTTTCCTGGTATGACACCTTTGCCAACAATATAGTTGTGTATTTGGATGCTTCTTTATTTGGCTTTTTTCCAATCTCAGGAATCCTTTTCTCTTATTATAAGATTGTTTCTTCCATTCTGAGGATCCCGTCACCAGTTGGGAAGTACAAAGCCTTCTCCACCTGTGGGTCTCACCTGGCAGTTGTTTGCTTATATTTTGGAACAGGCAGTGGAGCATATATGGGTACATCAGTGTCATCATCTCCCAGTAAATGTGCAGTGGCCTCGGTGATGTACATGGTGGTTGCCCCTATGTTGAACCCCTTCATCTACAGCCTGAGGAACCGAGACATTAAAAGCACTCTGCTTAGGCTCCACAGCAGGACAATCTAGTCTCAGAATTTATTGCCTCCATTTGGAATGGAGGCTGGAAAGGCAGCAAAACTAATCACCAAGGTTGGTAAACCCTGCCTCCTTGGTCACACTACTTTTATAGTGTAATGGGTTTAATTTCTCATCAGATTTTATAGTGGAATGATCATTGCCAAATTGTAGGGAGAAATGGGAAATTTTAAACTGGGTACAATGTTTCAATCCAAGAAGATGAAGTTTCTAAAGATGAATGATAATGATAGTAGTAAAATAATATGAATTTAATTGATGTCACTGAGTCTTGCACTTAAGAAGGGTCAAGATGGGAATTTTTTGCTATATTTATTTGACCAGAACAAAGAATGGGAAAAAAAAAAACTGATGGATCTTTACTAGAAAAAAAAAATAAAGGAAGAACCTGACATGAATGATGTGAATAGTACAAAGGAGCTTCTTCCTGAATAGAGGGAAGTATGAAAACCTTTGTGAACCTTCATTTTCTCTTCTTCCTCCATAATATTAGGAAATCCTTAGAGTTTGTGATAACATGGACCAAATTTGACTAATTTTTTTAAATTCATTTTTATTGTAAACAAATGGGATACATGTTGTTTCTGTTTGTACATGGAGTAGAAGCATACCATTTGCTTAATCATACATTTACATAGGGTAATGATGTTTGATTCATTCTGTAATTCTTTCCTCCCCCCCACCCCTCCCACCCCTCTTTTCCCTCTATACAGACTCTCCTTCCTCCATTCATGCCCCCTCCCATCCCCCATTATGCATTATCATTAGCTTATAAGCGAGATCATTTGTCCTTTGGTTTTTTGAAATTGGCTTATCTCACTTAGCATGATATTCTCCAATTTCATCCATTTGCCTGCAAATACCATAACTCTATTATTCTTTAGAGTTGAGTAATATTCCATTGTGTGTATATATATATATATATATCACAGTTTCTTTATCAATTCATCAATTGAAGGACATCTAGGTTGGTTCCACAGTCTGGCTATTGTGAATTGAGCCACTATGAACATTGATGGGGCTGTATCTCTGTAGTATGCTGATTTTAAGTCACTTGGGTATAGACCAAGGAGTGGGATAGCTGGGCCAAATGGTGGGTCCTTTTCAAGTTTTCTAAGGAATCTTCATACTGCTTTCCAGAGTGGCTGCACTAATTTGCATCCCCACCAGCAATGTATGAGTGTACCTTTTTCCCCACATCCTCTCCAGCACCTATTGTTGCTTGTATTCTTGATAATCGCCATTCTAATTGGGATGAGATTGAATCTTAGGGAGGGTAGTTTTGATTTGCATTTCTCTTATTACTAAAGATGGTGAACACTTTCTCATATGTTTGTTGATTGCTTGTAGGTCTTCTTCTGTGAAGTGTCTGTTCATATCCTTAGTCCATTTGTTGATTGGGTTACTTGTATTCTTGGTGTAGAGTTTTTTGAGTTCTTTATATATTCTGGAAATTAGTGCTCTATCTGAAGTGGCAAAGATTTTCTCCCACTCTGTAGGTTCTCTCTTCACATTGCTGATAGTTTCCTTTGCTGAGAGAAAGCTATTTAGTTTGAATCTATCCCAGTTATTGATTCTTGATTTTATTTCTTGTGCTATGGGAGTCCTGTTAAGGAAGTCTAATCCTAAGCCAACAAGGTGAAGATTTGGACCTACTTTATCTTCTATAAGATGCAGGGTCTCTGGTCTGATTTCAAGGTCCTTGATCCATTGTAAGTTGATTTTTGTGCAGGGTGAGAGATAGGGGTTTATTTTCATTCTGTTCCATATGGATTTTCAGTTTTCCCAGCATCATTTGTTGAAGAGGCTATCTTTTCTCCGTTGCATTTTTTGGCACCTTTGTCTAGGATGAGAAAATTGTATTTATTTGGGGTTGTTACCATGTCCTCTATTCTGTACCATTGATCTACCTGTCTATTTTCGTGCCAATACCATGCTGTTTGTGTTACTATTGCTTTGTAGTATACTTGAAGTTCTGCTATTAAGAAACCCCCTGTTTCATTCTTCCTGCTAAGGATTGCTTTAGCTCTTCTGGGTTTCTTATTCTTCCAGATGAATTCCATGATTGCTTGCTCTATTTCTGTAGGCTCTCTGTAAGGTACATCATTGGGATTTTAATTGGAATTGCATTGAATCTGCTTAGTACTTTTGGTAGTCTGGCCATTTTGACAATATTAATTCTGCCTATCCAAGAACATGGGCGATCTTTCCATCTTCTAAGTTCTTCCTCAATTTCTTTCTTCAATGTTTTGTAGTTTTCATTGCAGAGATCGTTTACCTCTTTGGTTAGATTGATTCTCAGGTACTTTATTTTTTTTGAGGTTATTGCAAATGGAGTTGTTTTCCTCATTTCCCTTTCAGCTGTTTCGTCACTTGCATATAAACATGGTTTAGATTTATGTGTGTTGATTTTATAGCCTGCTATTTTGCTGAAATCATTGATGAGGTCTAGAAGTTTTCTGGAGGAGGTTTTTGGATCCTCTAAATATAGAATCATGTCATCACCAAATAGTGCCAGCTTAACTTCCTCTTTTCCTACTCATATCTCTTCAATTTCTTTAGTCTGTCTAACTGCTCTGGCTAGAATTTTGAGGGCAATGTTGAATAGAAGTGGTGAAAGAGGACATCCCTGTCTTGTTCCCATGTTTAAAGGGAATGGTTTCAGTTTTTCTCCATTAAGAATGATGTTGGCCATGGTCTTAGCATAAATAGCCTTTACAGTGTTCAGCTCTGTTCCCACTATCTCTGTTTTTCTAATGTTTTGAGCATGAAAGGGTGTTTTATTTTGTCGAACGCTTTTTCTGCATCAATTGAAATAACCATATGATTCTTATCCATAAGTCTATTGACAATGGATTACGTTTATTGATTTATGGATGTTAAACCATCCTTGCATTACAGGATGAACCCCACTTGACTGTGGTGCATGATTTTCTTAATATGTTTTTGGATTCGGTTTGCCAATATTTTGTTAAGGATCTTTGCATCTGTATTCATCAAGGATATTGCTCTAAAATTTTCTTTCCTTGATGTGTCTTCTGGTTTCTTTCCTTGATGTGTCTTCCAGTTTGGGTATGAGGGTGATATTAGCTTCATAGAATGAGCTTGGTAGGGTACCCTCCTTTTCTATTTCCTGGAATATTTTGAGAATTATTGGAATGAGTTCTTCTTTGAAGGAGTTGTAGAACTCGGCTAAGAATCCGTCTGGTCCTAGGCTTTTCATGAATGGTAGATTTTTAATGTTTTCTTCTATTTCATTGCTTGATATTGATCTGTTTAAATTGTATATGTCCTCTTGGTTCAGTTTGGGAGGGGCATATATCTCAAGAAATTTGTCAACATCTTCGGTAGTTTCTATTTTGTTGGAACACAGATTTTCAAAGTAGCTTCTCCTTATGTTATGTATCTCAGTGGTTGGTGTCTGTCGTGATATTTCCTTTTTCATCACCAATTTTTAGTAATTCGAGTTTTCTCTCTCCTCTTTGTTAGTGTGGCTAAGGGTTAGTCTATTATGTTTACTTTCTCGAAGAACCAACTTTTTGTTTTGTCAAATTTTTTGTATTGTTTCTTTTGTTTCAATTTCATTGATTTCAGCTCTGATATTAATTATTTCCTGTCTTCTACTACTTTTGCTATTATTCTGTTCTTCTTTTTCCAGGGTTTTGAGCTATAATGTTAGTTCATTTAGTGGTTTACTTTTCATTCTTTTCAGGAATGTGCACCATGCAATGAATTTTCCTCTTAGTACCACTTTCATAGTGTCCCAGAGATTTTGATATGTTGTATCGTCATTCTCAATGACATCTAAGAATTTTTTTATCTCCTCCCTGATGTTTTCTGTTATCCATCTTTCATTCAATAGCATATTATTTAGTCTCCAGGTGTTGAAGTAATTTCTGTTTTTTATTTTGTCATTGATTTCTATTCTCAGTCCATTATGATCTGATAGAACACAAGGCAGTATCTCTATTTTTTTGCATTTCCTAAGGGCTGCTTTCTGGCATAACATATGATCAATTTTTGAGAAGGTTCCATGTACTGCTGAGAAGAAAGTGAATCCACTCATTGATGGATGGAATATTCTATATATGTCTATTAAGTCTAAGTTATTGATTGTGTTATTGAGTTCTATGGTTTCTTTGGTTGGATTTTGTTTGGAAGAGCTATCTAGTAGTGACAGTGGTGTGTTAAATTCATCCAGAATTATTGTGTTGTGGTCTATGTGATTCCTGAAATTGAGAAGGATTTGTTTGATGTACAGGGATGCACCATTGTTTGGGGCATAAATATTTACTATCGTTATGTCTTCCTGATTTTTGATTCCCTTAAGCAGTCTGAAATGTCCTTCTTTATCCCTTCTGACTAACTTTGGCTTGAAGTCCAGTTTATCTGATATAAGGACAGAAACCCCTGCTTTTTCACTGAGTCCATGTACGTGGTAGGTTTTTTCCCATCCTTTCACCTTTAGTCTATGGATGTCTCTTTCTATGTGATGAGTCTCTTGCAGGCAGCATATTGTTGGGTCTTTCTTTTTAATCCATTCTGCAAGTCTGTGTCTTTTGATTGATGAGTTTAGGCCATTAACGTTCAGGGTTATTATTGAGATATGATTCATATTCCCAGTCATTTGGGCTTATTTTTAGTTTTTAAGATGGCTTGTTTTCTCCTTTGAGTGGTTTTTCTCTAAGGTAGTTCCTCTCTTTGCTGACCTCCATTGTTGTTTTTCATTTCCTCCTCATGGAATATTTTTTTGAAAACATTCTGTAGCACAGGCTTTCTATTTGTAAATTCTTTTAACTTTCATTTATCATGGAAGGATTTTATTTCATCTTCAAATCTGAAGGTTAGTTTTGCTGGGTATAGGATTCTTGGTTGGCAACCATGTTCTTTCAGAGCTTGAAATATGTTGTTCCTGGCCCTTCTAGCTTTTAGAGTTTGGGTTGAGAAGTTGGCTGCTATCCATATTGGTCTCCCCCTATATGTAATCTGATGCTTTTCTCTCCCGGCCTTCAGAATCCTGTCTTTATTTTAAATGTTAGGCATTTTCATTATAATGTGCCTTGGTGTGCATCTGTTGTGATTTTGTGCATTTGGTGTTTTGTAAGTCTCTTGTATTTGATTTTCCATTTCATTCTTCAGGTTTGGGAAATTTTCTGATATTATTTCATTGATTAGGTTGTTCATTCCTTTGGTTTGTATCTCTGTGCCTTCCTCAATCCCAATAATTCTTAAATTTGGTCTTTTTATGATGTCCCATAGTTCTTGGAGATTCTATTCATGATTTCTTACCATCTTCTCTGTTTGGGCAACTTTATATTCAAGATTAAATATTTTGTCTTCATTGTCTGAGGTTCTGTCATCCAAGGGGTCTAGTCTTTTGGTGATGCTTTCCATTGAGTTTTTTATTTGGTTTATTGTTTCCTTCATTTCATGGATTTCGTTTGGTTCTTTTTGAGAATCTCTATTTGTTTGTTGAAATGATCTTTTGCTTCCTGCAGTTGCTCTGTCAGCTTATTGGTATTATCATTCATTGCCTGCATTTGGTGTCTTATCTCATCCTTTGCTTCACAAATCATCTTAATCATGTATAATCTGAAGTCCTTTTCTGACATTTCTTCTAACATACTGCCACTGGAATCTATTAATATAGAATCTAGATTTGTTTGGATGATTTTCTTCCCTTGTTTTTTCATGTTGTTCATGTATTTTCCCCTCTACCAGTGCAGATCTGGGGTATTGCAGATTTCCTCCTATAGGCTTATAGTGGCTCTATAGGTTTCCAAAAACTTTTCTTTAAGGGGCGATCAATATTTGCAGTGCCCAATTCAGACACTATGCAGTCCTAGACCAAATTGCCCCTATGAGGACAATAAAAAAGAATTGTTAAGAAACAGAATGAGTTAAAATATTATCTTCAGTAAAACAAACAGATTTGCAATAAGGTCTGCAGTTTCAAATGGAGGACAAAGAGTATGCAGAGGGATGTAGAATGTGGCTGCTAATGGGATAAGAAAAGAACATACAGAAGTTCTAGATAATAGAAAGGGTGAGAGTGTAATCAAAAGAAATTGGATGTTAGTATGCAAAAAAGGGAGAAAGGGACTCTGAGGGAACAGGTAAACAAAAGGAAAAGAGAGGAAGAAAAGTAAAGAAATAAAAACTTAACCTTTTTCAATAAGGATAAAAAAGAAAATCTCCAGTGTAGCAGTCATATAGTAATGAAACCTCCTAGAGTACTATAGCCTGATGCACAGAGGTACCTGACATTGAGCTTCAAGCCTCCAGCAGGCGTCTCAGGATGGGATTAGTCTCACCTAAAGATTGGAGCTCCGGCTTCCAGAATTATCCAAGATGGCCACTCTGGCTTTGAAATGTGTTGGCCAATGGGGAGCTGCAGCTCAGGGTGTGGCCGTGGTCAGCAGGAGGTCCTTGAGGCGGGATGTGGTTGGTCAGGCAGGGATCCTGGAGGGCGGGTTTTCTTGGTGTGGTTGTGGGATCCTGGAGGCCGGTTGCAATCATTCAGTCTGGGGTCCCAGTGATAGGGAGCGGTCAGTCAATGTGAGGGCCCTAGAGGCAGGGAGTGATCAGTCGGGCTGAGGGATCCTGGAGATGGGGCTCAGTCAGTCCAGCCAGGGGACCTTCAGGACCTGGCTGTTGTCTCAAAAAGGCAGCAGCCACGTGTAATCAAACCTGCAGGTACTGTAACAGTGAACGTCCAGGTAACAGCAGGCAGCTGGTGCTCCACTGGCAGTCGGCAATCAGTGTGCTGACTGTTGTCGGACTATCGGGAGGTGAACCTCCTGCGTTGGGTGATGGATAGTTGTAAGGCAGGCGATGGACAGGTGAGAGGCAGGCAAATGGCGGATGATAGGCACCTGACAGTGAGCAATCTGCACTTAAAAAAGGTGTCGATATGCTGGCAGACTGGAGGTGATCACAGCAGACAAATGGGGTAAATAGCAGGGAATTGATAAGCAGCAAAAACTGCCTTACCAAGAAATAGATATCCTCTGCTTAAAACCGGAGTTATTCAGTGACAAGGAACGCAGCCTCCCTCCAGTCCGCCATCTTGTATCTGCTCAAATTTGACTAATTATGACCTGTGTGCAGTGAGTCTCCAAAGTCATAAAATAGTCAATATTCATTTTGTAACTCCAGCCTTCGCTTGATGACTCCAAAACAGTGGGCTCCATACCTGTGTTTTCTTCTTCCATAGTTTTCTACACTGGGAAGCTTCTATCTGACACTATTCCCATGAGTTCTGAGGACAGAGCATGGATCCTGCACCCTCAGATGGAGAATCGATAACCATACCAGAGTGCACTGCAAAGCTCCACCTTTGAATATGTTACCAAGTCTTGCTTTTATTACTGACTTGTAAACTGGAAAGAGTTTTAAAATGTAACTCATTACACGCACTGTGGTTAGACTTCTGCACCTCTGATAAATGGAAAGAGCTTTATAATGTTGAAAACTTTCTGATGTTTTGAGAACAAGGAAAAAGTGTAGTGCACCAGATCCTGGTATAGTATGGCCCGTGTGTTGAAGGCTTGGTCTGGTCTGAGTGCCTTAATGGGAGACAGTGGAACTTTTAGGAGGTGGGGCCTATTGGAAGAAAGTTACGTCACTGGTGTCATGCTGCTGAAGAGGACATAGGGATGTTGGTGACTTTCTCTCTCTTTGTTTCCCACCTACCTTGAGGTGGGAAGCCACACCCCACGCACTCCTGCTATGACACACTGTGCTGCCCCAGGTCCAGATCAATGGAGCCCCTGGGAATGGACTGGAACTCTGAAACCATGAGCCAAAATAAGACTTTCAGCCTTATAAATTTTTATCTTGGGTATTTTGTTTGTGGTTGAAAGCTGACTCACACAAACCCTGAGAGCAATCTGTTTAATTTTGAATCCTCTCAGTTCCACTTATTATTTGCATGATATTCCGAAGGTTGCTGGTGTCAACCATATTCAGCATCAGCATGTAGGTTGCTTTCTAGGTGATACACCAGCACCAGTAGGATTAAGTAAAGTGGCACCCCTAAGTGATGAATGTAGAAGGGAAAATAAAATTTAGATATGATTATTAAATCATTATAAGGTAACCTTCAAACCAAGAGCAGCACTAAGCTGGGTCTCCCTCAGTCTCACATGTAGAGACATGGACAGTTTTGGGGACCTGGGGGTGGGTACCCCAGGCCCACTGCAAGGCTGACGATCATGCAGGTCAAAGCTGTAGTCTGTAGCAGGGTCACACAGACCTCTGCCTAATGCTGGGGAAGGTCTTGGGCTCCATCTGGGGCTCTGGTCTCTACACAAAGTCATTGTTCTCTACCCAGTGTGGCGCCTCACAGGTCAAAGGCCTGTGCTGGCTTTCATGCCCAGGACCCCTGCAGGGGGCCCTTGCTCACTGATCTTAGTTACGGCTGATGCCCGAGGTTGGGGGAGGGATTTGGAGGCAGACTCTGCTGAAGGGCTAAGGTAGTTTCAGTAGGTCGCCTAGGCTTGTATGATAGTGGGTGGTCTGACTCTGCAACTCTCCCTCCTTACCTTCTTCAAGGCATCTTTTCTTTTTCTGATGCTGTTAAGCAAGAGCTAGTGTCCCCAGCTCTTTGAAACTGCTTTGGTGCATACACAGCTATTCAATTCGCTGTACCTGTGAGTAGACAATCTCTGGAGGATCTTGGCCACCATTGTGGCCTGCACCTCCGAGGACCTGTTCTTCTCTCTACCCTAATTCCCTGGGAACACTAGTGTTTCTTGATCCCTGGCCAGTAGCACTGGAGGCTCTGACCTCCAGTGCTGTGGCAGCCCCACTCCAAGACCCAGCTCCCCAGGCCCCTGACCCTTACGCCCTGTCAGCTCAGGACAGAGGCAGAAGTGCGTCTCTGGCACACGCTCAGGGCAGCCACCTCCCTGGCCGCTGCTCAGTCCTCCTCCCGCTGTGCCCGCCTGTCCCCGCCTGGTTCGGGAGGGTGGTGGGGCGCATCCCGGGCTGGTCCTGCCGCCCTAGTTCTCCCCCAGCAGCGCGCCCCCGAGCCCCGTCGGCTCTGCCCACCGAGGGCCGGTCCCGAGACCACAGCGGGGACCCGGCGCTGGGCCCACGGCAGCGGCTCCTGTGGGCCGGAGCTGGAGCGCCCCGCCGCGTTCTCGTCTCCACCACAGAGGCCTCCTCGGGGTGTCGGGCCGGGTCTCCGCTGCTCTGCGGATCTGGGCTGAGCGGGGTCTCCCGCCCGTGGTCGCCTGCAGAGAGCGCGGATCTGCCCCCACCGCAGACCTGCTCCACAGGTGGCATTCAGGTACAGGAGCCACTGATTTTTAAATGTGCCAACCCGCCTTGTGGCAGGTGCATTTCGTGGTTGATAAAGTGACGCATTTGAGCCGCGTGTCTGTCGGCGCTTTAACTCCCGGGAAACGTGCTCACCTGCCAGCTTCGACTTTACCTCTCCGTTCCTCTTACTTCCCTCTTCAGTTGCTTTGCTGCACTGGTGAGGCTTTGGAGTTCAGTGGAGAGTGGCGTTCAGGGTACATCCTGGCCTCCTTCTGATATGGGAGAACTGATCTGCCCTTTCACTGTTAATAGAACGTTTGCTGTACATGCTTGTATTTTACTCCTAATGAGACTTTCCCCTTCTAGTCCTCTAGTAGGTTAAATTATCACCACCCATGGGTATTGACGTAGTCAATGTGTTTTGTCTAAGGGAATGAGCCAAATCATCTTCTATTTATGTCGTGAATGAATCAGATTTGATTTTTAAGCATCCTTTATTCCCAGGATGAAATGAATTTGGCTTATGACTTATACTTAATTGTTCATTTCTCAAGTGTACTGATATTTTTATATTATTTGTACTTTGTGTATGAGATCTTGCTTAAGGTTGTACTCTTTTGGTTCTAGCATAAGTTCATAGGTATAAATGTCTTGAAAGAGGAAGTTTTCATCTGACTTGTTATTTTCATGTTTTCTTCTTTATCTGTGCTTATGGCTAGAGTTTGGATTCAATGTTTTGAGTTAAAATATTATGTTGTGTTCACTTGGGTATGTCTATGGACTACTTCCCAGAAACATGTCTCTTTCCAGTTCCAGGTTAGAGTTGTCCTAAAAAAGAGGTTGCATGTGGTTTGGAAAGCTTAAGGGAAGGAGCCCTAGTTTCTGTTTTTCAGGGCCATGAGACAGATGTATGAGGAGCTGGCTGGTTCCAGTTTCCAGCTTATTTTCAGGAATATTAAACCAATTAATCCATACTTGCCCAAAACTGAACAGTAAGTGCTTGACTTCAGTCTCCTCAGAGGTTGCAGCTGATAGACATTTCCATAAACTCCTCTAATGATCCCAGTAGGATGTGTAGTTGAGGTCCAGGTTCCTGGTGTCTTGAACTAAGAACTCAGCAAGCCACGAAGAAGTAACAGGCAGAGCACAGATGTAATAACGCTATGGAAGTATAATGAAAGCAACGCTCCAGCTAGGCAGTGGCTTAAGACCCCTGTGGCTGGGCAAGGCTTATCTTGCATGCTGTGCCTCAATCCCCTCTGCTCTCAGACCTGATTAAAGACCTCAACCTGTTTGTTCCCATTGGTTACTTTGTTTTTGTCTAATTAGAATATAGAACCTGTGGTGGGACTTGCCATGGTGATAAACCCTAAATGGAGGAAATTGTCATGGTAGCAGGACTTGATGTAAACAGGGACATGATGACTCATGCTCCTGTCTTGTATTCCAACAGGTATTTTTCTTTTATTCTGCTGCTACCATCTTGATGTCCCTAAACTATGTCCCTATTATGGAAGAAGTATAGTTACAAAGGAAGAAGGGAATCCAGTCAGAAAAGTATGAGATACTACTATTCTTTTGTCTTTGAGTCAAGACATATTGCACTTTTTAGTATAGTTGTGTGTGTGTGTGTGTGTATGTGTGTGTCTTCATAGATTCATTCAACCAAAATAGCTAAGGTTTATTGAATGATTACTCTGTATCAGAAACTATTTGAAGCACTATTGCTATGATTCATTTAATGTTCACAAAACACCTCAAAGGAATGCTGTCATATCTACATTTTATAGATTGGGAAAATGAGGCAGAGAAACTAAAGAGCTTGCCCAATGTCACACAGATATTAATTTCCCAAATCTGCTTGAATTTATAATTCTCTCTTTTAATAATCACAATATTATGCAAGAGTAATTTGTGGAAATAGTGTCTTCTATGATTCATGGAAAATTCTTACACTCTGACTTAAAGTACAATTTGGAAAAGTAACTTGTAATAGCCAACATTTGTTACATATTTGTTTTAGTCAGCTTTTTTGCTGCTGTGACTAAATGATCTGACCAGCACAATTATAGAGGATGAAAGGTTTATTTGAGGGCTCACAGTTTCAGAAGGCTTAGTCCATAGAAGGCCAGCTCTATATCATGGAAGAAGAGCATGGCAGAGGGAAGCAGCTTGCATCAGGATGGAGAGAGAGAGAAAGAGTCTCCACTCCCCAGATACAAAATATATACCCCCAAACCACACCCAATTCCCACCTCCTCCAGCCATACCCCACCACTTCAATTAATCCCATCAGAGATTAATTCACTAATTGGGTTAAGACTGTTATAACCCAATCATTTCTCCTCTGACACTTCCTACTTTGGGGAGACATCTCACATGTGAGCTTTTGGGGGACACCTCACATCCAAACCATAACAATATTTATGCACCAGGAACTTACATATCATTGTATATATTTTTCATTTCATTTAGTCCTCACCACAAACACTGAAAGATGAGAACTACTATTCCCTGTGTGTGTGTCTGTGTGTGTCTGTGTGTGTATGTGTGTGTGAGAGAGATAGAAAGAGAGAGAGAGAGAGAGAGAGAGAGAGAGAGAGAGAGAGAGAGATGCTGTGGATTGACTCCAGGGGCTTATGCATGCAAGGCGAGCACTCTACCAACTGAGCTGTATCCAGGGCCCCACATTTTTAAAAACAGAAACAGACTGAGGGAATGAATAGAGAACATATCCCTGTAAAGGTGGACTAGAATGGGTGACCATCTATCTGATTCAGGCGTGTCTGCCTTTCACCCCTTGTTTCCATCAAGATCAGCAAGATCTGAGAGTCTACTCTGCTAACCAGTATAGTCCTGTTACTTGATCCTGGAAAAGATTTCCCTAAGAGGGCGAGAGACCATTCCAGTCACCAGCTAAGGCATCTCCCAGTGGTCTCTTGCAGTTCTAATTAACATTGGGGAGAATGATCAAGTCCCATCTATTCTGGGACACTGGCTGGATTGTGTGTCTGTATTTCTACAAGGTTAAATCACAGCCATTGACATGTTAATTCATCAAGGTCATGTTCCCTGGTGAGAGCTGTCAGTTGGTTACCAGGCTTTCCTACAGGGATAACCCTTTCTGAGGCTTCAAAACACTCTCACCTGGGTTGATTATTACAGTTTGTGGGGAGGACTGGAAGGAAATATCCCTGACTGTCCAAGGTGACTGCCTCTGAGTGGTAGGGCCAGGCTGGTGTGGGAAAGGAGCACAGCGTGATGAAAGGGAATGTGCTTTGGCGTCAAACCTGGACTCAATCCTGTGTCAACAAGTTGTGGCACCTTTGTTAAGTGGACTCACCTCTGACCCTCAGATATTCCTAACACCAGATGGTGATTAGTTGCACTTAACTTCCAATTAGGGCTACTGAATTTAGTAAGACAAAAAGATGTCCAGTTAAATTAGAACTTCAGGCAAATACTTCATGTATTCAGAATATAACTATACTAAGAAATTATTCATTGTTTATCCAAAATTCAATTATTTAAACAGAGATATTAGGGTTATCTGACAAAGGTTTAAAAGAAGGCATTCTATAAATGCTTCAACAGACAACTATCAACATGCTTGAATCCAATGGTAAAATAAAACGTTGCAACCAAAATTCAATTTTAAATGGGCATCTTGTGTTTTATCTGGAAACTGTATTTTTCAGGCTACCAAAAGGCTTAGACATGAAGTGAAAAAACTTGCTGCTTTTATGGCAAGCTCTTATGAAATATGGTGGCCATTCTTGTAACTTTGATATAGTTACATTTAAAAACAAGAATCCCAGGAATTTAAAACTAATTTGGTATTATATGTTTATGATTCTGGGCCACATCAGCTGTGACCCCTGGCATTTCACCTAATTTCTTAATTTATTTAATATTCAATCAGCAAAGTGTGATCTGTGCACTAAATCCAGTTTGCCACCTCTTTTTGTAAATAAAATTCTATTAAAGCAGTCATTCTCATTTGGGTACCTGCTGTCTCTGTTTCCTTTTGTACCATAATGAAAGAGTTGAGTGGTTGCAAAAAAGAACATAGCCTACCAGGCCAACAATATTTATTATAAAGCTCTTTATAGTAAAAAAAAGCTTGGTGACCCCATCCCAACGTCATTGAGTTAATAACTGAATTATTTATAGGATAATTGTAAGAAGGAAATCAATTCTATGTAAAGTGCTTGGACAGTTTCTGGTGTTTAGGAAAGCATCAATAAGTGAAAGTTAGAGTCATCATACAATCTAGATTTAACTGTCCTCCAAAGGCCATGTGCTAAAGCTTGGTCCCTACCCTGTGGTGCTGTTGGGAAGGGTTGTTTAGGAGGCGGGGCCTAGTGGAAGTGCGGTAGTTAACTGGGGGCCCTGGAAGGGAGTGTGACTGGTCACAACCCCTCCTCACTTTGCTTCCTAGCCCACACTTCCCCACACGCATCCATCATGACATTTTGTCTAGCCGTGCGCCCAAAAGCAATGGAGTCCAGTGGTCATGGACTGAACCTCTGAAACCATATGCCAACATGAACTTTTTCATCCTTAGAAGTTGTTTATCTTGGGCATTTTGTCACAGCATTGGAAATCTTACTAAAACAATATTAATAGGTCAAAGAAGAAAATCATACAAAGGTTTTAGAGATGCTAAAATAGCATTTGACAAATTAAAACCTATTCCAGATTGAAATTTTTGATGGAACAGAAAAAGTATATTTTAAACCAACAGCCAGCATCAGGTTTACTAGTAGAACCCTAGAATAATTTTCATCATAGTAAGCATTTGTGTTTCTAGAAGAGGTAGCTTGTGCATTTGGACAGAAATAAAGTAAGGGCAACAAGCCCCACAATGATGAATATATCGGATAATACAATTCTAAAAAAAAAGGCTAGAAAAATTCTTAGAATAAAGAAGATCACTAGGTGACATAAATTCTTTAATCATTTGTAATATGTCAACAAATTAATTATGAATAAATGAAGCCAATGATGACATTCAAATCAGCAATAAAAATTGCCAAGGGATGACCCCAACAAGACGTGAGAAGGGCTTCTGCTAACAGAAGCATGAAGCTTTTCTTGAAGACATAAATATGTTTAAATACAGAAATGTTTGCAGATTCTAGAAGGAAAAGTGTTAGTCAAGAGGCTAATATTTCTAATATTTTTTAATCATCAGTGCAAATGCAGTGAACCAAAATCACAACTGAATTCTTAACAGAAAATAATCTAATCTTTATGGGGAGAGTCTTCCTTTTGGCTACGTGACCAGAAGAGGTCAAGTGCACTTCCCCTGGGAAAGAGTAGGGCCCAGGAATCACTGAGCTAGACCAAGGACACCAACTTTCTCCTGTGGTTTGCACAAGACTCTGGTGTCTTCAGGGAATGCCGCACAGGGACCAGTTTGCCTAATAATGATCTCTGTGCATTGCATTCTCAACGTTGCACAACTGAAACCACCAGCCTGTTTCCAGCCCCCTGACTTGCTGGTCCCTGTCCAGAGGGCTCCACACCTGTGTGCCTTCCCAGAGTTGTAACTTTCATCAGGGGGCTCCTGCTGAGTTTGCTTTCCTGCCTTCCTGAGCAGAGCCCTGGCTTCCATTGCTTTTGGGGCAGAAGAGAAGCAGTGGATCAGCATCCTTGGTCATGCCCCAGCACAGAGGCAGCCCCGTCCAGTGAGTGCTATGGGAGAGGCTGGATGCAGCAGGGACTACTGGACAGTGCTTCCTGAGTCAGGACAAATGGGCAGTTGGGGATCATTAAATGGGAGGATTATGGAATGCAAAGTTTGAGCTTGCAGGTCTATAAAGTTTTATGTTCTTGGTTTTGATGAGGATCTGAGAACTCTCCTTCAGGGTTTCACTTTCCACCCATGCTGGTCTAGCTCCTGTAGGTGTCTTCCCATGACAGCAGGAAATAGTTCTTCCTAATCTATCCCCTGAGCACCCAGCATGGTCATGATGATGGTAAGGAGAGGATGAGGACAGCATGTTCACCAACACGCACTGAAGGCTCCCTCGGTGCCAGACCCAGAGCTAAGGTTCTATGTAACTCGCTTCATTTCATCTGCATAGTCACCTCTCCAAAAGAGGAATGCACACTATTACCATTTTACAGGTGCAGAAAGGAGCACAGCATTTAAAACTTGTACTAGATCTTAGGATCAAATTAGGTTAAATACGGGTTTGAACCTAGGCATCCATGCTCCAGACACAAAGCACTTGGCAAGTCTTCTCTCCTGACATCCCACCAGCCTTTGCTTCCCAGGTCACTCCAGGCAGAGACACCTGCTCACTGCACTCTTCCCTGTGGGAGGAGCTTCTGACTGACCTCGGCAGAGACCAGTGGGTCTGCTTGCTGCATCGGCTCTAGGAAGGGTGGCTGGGCTCAAGGCAGGCATCACAGAAAAGTCAGATCTCTCTTGTTCTTGCTCCTAGATTTTGTTTGCCTGTCAGTTCTACCTTCATTGCCATAATTCAGCTCCTCTCCATCTCTAAGGAGATAGGAAATCAGGGTGTAGTGTTGCATTTCTAGTCAGGAAACTGAAATTAGTTAAAATATGTATTTTAGATAGGTTTTGGTTAAGACCTCTGTACTTGTGTTAAAGTCTATGAAGTGTTAGAGAAACAGCAAAGAAGTTTAGGACATAGACTTCTGAGGCCAATAGTTTAATCCCGTGTCCTCCACTTATTTCTCCTGTGATCCGGAGCAAGCCTTTACTATCTCTGAACCTGAGTATGTCAGTCGATCTCTTGGATTCCACTGCATTGTTACAAGGATGAAACAGAACACGGAAACTACTTTGGTCATTAAACATGATGGGGCATATATAAAGGGCAAGATGCATTTCTGATATTATCCTTAGCAGGATACCTTCATACCATTTCATGAGAGTATCCTGTGATCTTAAGCTAGAGGTTTCCTAGGATTCCAGAAAGAACATTTTATTTGTGCCTTGATACAAGCAGGCCCTGAACATTTAAAAAGAAAAGACTGAATCTCACTCTTTTCTGATTCCCTGGAGTCTGCAGAGTAAGCAACCAAAACAAAAACAAGAAAATCTATTTAAAAATAACTGGGCTTTTCCTTCATTCTCAGGAACAGAGCATACACAATATTGTCCTGCCTCACTTTGTCAGGATGTCCTTCCTGTAGGATGAGAAAAGAAGATACAATAGGGTTTATTGTTTTATGGAAAGGGATTTCTATCAACCCAGTATCTTCCTATTAGAAACTCTCTATATTTTAGCTTTTAAAAGTTGCAGAGATTTTTAAAATAATAAAACAAATCACCAGGAAAGAGAAAAAGATAAATCTTACTTCATATACTGAGATATCTTTTAGAACTTCACATCATTCCATGCTCAAATTATCTGCGACAAAAAAAAATAAAAATGTGTTTATCTCTCTGCCATGTAATCAAGTAAAAGGACATCAAA
Source organism: Sciurus carolinensis (assembly GCF_902686445.1). Taxonomy (NCBI): domain Eukaryota; kingdom Metazoa; phylum Chordata; class Mammalia; order Rodentia; family Sciuridae; genus Sciurus; species Sciurus carolinensis. Next base: position 10,653,075 of record NC_062229.1, read on the forward strand.
ACTGTATTGAATTGGATTGTAGTTCATTAGTACAGGTGGAATAAATCCCAATAATAATTCAAATTCTGATTATAAAATGATGGACAAATGTTTGAGTTCCACTTCCTTTAGGTGCCTACCTCTCTAGAGATGAGTTTTATTCTCCCCATTACCAGATCAGAAAAGTTAGCAGAGAGAGTGGAGAGCTTTACACATACTTTACAGTGAGTGTTAGAAGATGTGGGATTCAGACCTGGGTCTACTGATTCTACTCTTAGGACTTTGTCCCTCTTGTAGAATTCATTTTTCCCCCTGTCTAATCTGCTTTGTCACAGATGGACAAACCATGGCAGAACCATTGATTCTTTCTCTTGGGATTCATCAAGTTCATTTGTGGACTCAGGGAAGAATCCAGTGGTGTATAGGGGCATTTACAACATGAATATTGTGGATTATATGCTTTCCTATGAACCACAATGCATTTTGCAGCTAAGTGGACACCTTAGATATGGAAATGTTATTCCCAATATAAGATGAGAATTTTTTTGCATGGAGCTATAAAAGATTGATTATTATAGGATAGACTTCAGGAATATTTCTCATTCAATACCAATAAGAGAATATAGTTGATAGTAACATTTTTCTATTTTGAAAACAAATGTATACAATAAGTAGCAAAACTGAACAATGCACTGGGTTTTACAACTCACACAACTATCTCTGTGCACATACCACACACAAACTCTCACTTGTGTGATAAGAGAGAAGCATAAGAATTTTCATAGGATTATTGTAATTAGAAACAAGTCCAATCTTCAGATAATATGCATTAGTAAAACTTATATCTACATGTGTATATTTTACAGAAAGACTTCAACTCAATTTTGTAGTAAATAAGAATGTGTTAGGTGCAATATATGTAGTGACATACTAGTTACATAAATTTTCAAGAAAACTTGTATATACATAAATCAATTCTAACATTATGGAATCACAGACAGAAAATACATTTACCAAATTCAGAACTTATTGCATTTGGGGGACAGATGTACAGAGCAACTGAATTATTCATGGATACAAGAAAACACAAATTTTATTGGAAATATCTCAAATCTCCATAAAATAGTAATTCTTAAGCAAATATTAAATGTTTATATTTTTAATATGGTAGTGGGTATCAATGATAGTTATAACAGAAAATAATAATGAAGCATTTTCTAGTGCATGGCAATATTCTAAGACATTGATTCTTGACCCTGGCCCACCAAGAACTGTACATGTGGAGATCATGATTTAATTGGTTCTAAGCTATGGCAGAGCATCAGTGTATTTTAAATACCCACAGATAAATAAAATGTTCAACTAGGATTGATGACCACTGATCTAAGCACTTTACATGTTTCATTTCATCTAATTTCTTAAGCACACCACTGTAAGGTAAGTTCAACTATAATCATTTTACAATGTGGAAATTCCCCAGGTGTTTGTTACATTGACGTTTTTCTTTTGTATTTTCCCCCAAATTAAATCATACTCTGAAACACCAAGAGAAATGAGGATCACAGTTGCTCTCAGAGAACTGGTGAAGGAGAATTGAAATTCCTATATCAGGAAAAATTGAAATGAACAGCTGTTAACTATGCATAGGAAAGTTGGATGTCAGGCCTGGATTTGGGGAAGCATGGCCCTAAATTCCTCAATTGTCAGCAAGAGGGTTCAATTTGAAGAGGACTCAACACTTGTAAATGTTTAGGAATAATAATTCATGTAAGTTTGAACCTGATCATCTGATCACTCCATACTGTGTACACATTTCTTAATATTACTCTATAATCCCAAAATATGTTTCTATAATTTGTCAATGAAATAAAAAATATATATATTTAAGTACTTTGACCAAGTTACCACAAAATGAGTGAGCATTTATTTCCATAAAGGAACAAAGTCAAGGAACAAAAAATGATGGAAATCTGTGAAGGTAATTAGTACAAAAATGCTTTCTGATTCTGAACCTTTGGCTTTAATTTAGAATTCAGATACTGTAATTTTAACAATTATAGAAGTTATCAATATTCTGTATCAGAGGAATTTTTTTTGCATTGGATTTAAACACAATAAGACTGCTCCTTACATTTTTAAAAATTAGAAAGAACTTTTTAAAGGTCATAGTAAATTTTTCCATATTTTCTTAAGAGACTTTTAATGTGATCAAGATTTATTTCTACTTTTTTGTTTTTGCTTTTCAAACAACTTAGTCAAGTATCTCAAAAATAATTGTGTATAGAAAGAGGTGAATAACACAAAAATCAATTATCAAAGAGTTCTAAGATGTTTGGATTTGTCACAACTAACTAATATTGCTGACTATATATGGTCCTCAAATGTGAGGACTTTACTAGTGAATTGCTTTAATTGAATGTTATGCAGTGCTTGTTGCTTGCTTGCTTATGTGCTTTTTCCAACATTTTTCTCATTTTCAAAAGGTGTCCAAGTAATACAGAACCACAAATTCTAACACATTTCTCAGAATTTTTCCTCCTGGAACTCTCAGAAGATACAGATGTGCAGCCTGTCCTCTTAGGACTGTTCCTGTCCATGTATCTGGTCACAGTGCTTGGGAACATGCTCATCATCCTGGCTGTCAGCTCTGACTCCTACCTCCACACCCCTATGTACTTCTTTCTCTCCACTCTGTCTTTGTCTGATATTGGTTTTATCTCCACCACAGTCCCAAAGATGATTGTGGACATCCTAACTCATAGCAGAGTCATCTCCTATGGGGGCTGCCTGACACAGATGTCTCTTTTTCTCATTTTTGGAAGTGTGGATGATCTGCTTCTGGCTGTGATGGCATATGACCGGTTCGTGGCCATCTGTCACCCCCTGCATTATCCAGTCATTATAAACCCTCACCTCTGTGGCTTCTTAGTTGTGATGTCGTTTTTGCTTAGTCTTTTGGAATCCCAACTGCACAATTTGATTGTTTTACAATTTACCCACATAAAGGATGTGGAAATTTTTAACTTCTTTTGTAACCCCTCTCAGCTCCTTAATCTTGACTGTTATGAAACTTTTACCAAAAACATAGTTCTGTGTTTTGCTGGTGCCGTATTTGGTTTTCTTCCTATCTCGGGGATTCTCTTCTCTTACTGTAAAATTGTTTCCTCCATTCTGAGAGTCCCATCATCAGATGGGAAGTACAAAGCCTTTTTCACCTGTGGGTCCCAACTGTCAGTTGTTTGCTTATTTTATGGGACTGGCCTTGCAGGTGTCTCGGATTCTCCCAGTAAGGGTGCAGTGGTCTCAGTAGTAAACACTGTGGTCACACCCATGCTCAACCCTTTCATATACAGCCTGAGAAACAGGGACATCAAGAGGGGTATGTGGCAGGCCCTCAGAAAAGCCATTTAATCTCAGCCCCTGTGCCATCCATTTGCAGTGTGAATTGGAAAAGGCAGCAAAACCAAGCTTCTACCCCTGCAAATCTCACCTCTTTTATCTCATCATTTTGTGCCTCTCATGGGTTTCATCCCTCTTTATATTTCATATTTAAGTAATGCTTTTATGATCCATCTTGAGTGAGACTGTGTTCTCTATCCTTTGTACATCTTACTCCCTGCATTCCTGTATCCTATCATATCTATGAAACCTTCTGGAAGTTCTTTTTAATGATACAGGCATGTCAGAAAGATGAACAATGTTTTTATACATTTAAAATCTATGTCTTTTCTAGAACTCATTTGTACTTTTCATACAATGTTTACTTACAAAATTGACTTATGCAGGTTATCTCTAAGGATGCGTATTGCTACTCCTCAAGCATGCCTTGGTGTAGTCACCCAGGGTGCTTTAGGAATACTGATACTTGGGTCTCACCACCAGGAATTCTGATTTGTTGAATCTGTATGTGGTCTGAGCATTTGTAGTTTTAGGGTACCCCTGATTTCTGCTGATAATTTTAGGAGTTTTCTTGTATGGAATGAGTTACTTTTCTCTTGTTGCTTTCAGGAGTCTCTCCACTTGTGATTTTTGACTGTAATATATCTCAGTGCAGGTGCTTTTGAATTTGTCATAGTTGGAGTTTATTGAGCTTTTAAATGTTTTTGTTGATGCCTTATAAGTATACCTAATGGTGAGGTTCATTGTGATGTATTTATACATGCATATAATATACATAATTTTTTTCCATTTTATTCCCAAGTACTTCCATCTCTCCCTTCCTGCTCCCCCAATCCCTTCCTCTATCTCATTGATCTCCCTTCTATTTATTTATTAATTGGTGTATTATAATTCTACATAAAAGTGAGATTCATTGTGAGACAGTCATTCATGCACATAGCATAATTTGGCCAATTCCATTCCCAAGTAACTCCCCTTTCCCTCCCCCCACTCCCATTCTGTTCCTCTGCTTACTTTTCTTTCTTCTGTTTTCATGATATCCCTTTTATATTTTCTTTTTTCTCTCTAGCTTCTGCAGATGAAAGAAGTCATTCAACTCTTGTCTTTTTCAATCTAATCTATTTCACTCATTATGTGGTTCTCTAGTTCCACTCATTTACCAGCAAATGAAAAAAATTCATTCTTCTTTTCAAACTACACTGAGACTGTGATTGAACTGTTTGAATGTGTATGTTTACTTTTTCAATTTCGGGCACTTTCAGTTTTCAATTTTCAAATTGGATCTCTGTCTCTCTTTACCTCTTTCCTGTGTGGAATTTCCATAATGCTTAATTGGTTGGCTTGATGGTGTCCCATAAGTCCCTGAGGCTCCCTTCTTTCTTCTTCATTTTTTTCTTTCAATTCTAGGATTCAATAATTTTAAGTGTTAAGATCATGCCTCTGACTCGAATTGAGGACTGTGCAGGAAAGTGGAGGGACATGACCTGGGTTTTAGGTACTTAGATTCCAAAGATCTGCTAGAAATTGAATTGGACAAGCAACTAAAATGCTCCCAAGGGTGTCCACCTGGTTTTCTTGCCCTTGTGACTTCCTCTAACGGAATGTGGAATAAACTCAATGACCTTCCTTCAGGAATGAAAATGTGGAAGAAGTGATAGGAAATCACATCACCTCTGGCAACAGAGTGAAAAAAAAATCTGGCTTTTAACTGTGGAAAAACAGAAAGGTTCCTCAAAAACTAGAAAATGGCACTACCATATGATCTAAGAATCCACTACTGGGTATATACACAAAGAAAATCAGTCTGGAAGGGACATCTGCTCTCTCATGTTTACTGTAGCACTATTCATAATAGTCAAGAAATGGAAACAATATATGTGTCCATCAATGAGCAAATAGATTAAAAATATATGGATATGTGGGACATGAAGACAATGGAACACTTCTGAGTTATAAGAAGGATGAACTCATATCATTTTTTACAACATGAATGGAACCAGGGAGAGAGAGGAGTGAGGGATAGCATAAAGTTGATTAATATGTACTAAGAGTTGAATAATAAGAGCTAGAGGTTATGTGGTTCTGTTACACAGTAGGGTGACTACAGATAATGATTATGCATTGTATGTATTTACACATATAGATCTCATATATTTTTTAAATGCTAAAAAAAGGATGTTGAATGATTTTGCCTTAAAGAAGTACACCAGTTAAAAAATAATAGAAGGAAGGTCAGTAGAGTAGAGAAAGGTGGTCAGAGGTAGGGACAAGGGGAGTAAAAGGGGTAGTACTGGGGATTGAAATGGAACAAATTGTTATATGTATTTATGAATATGTCAAAATGTATGCTAAAATTATGTAAAACTATAATGCACTAATAAAAACATTAAAAAAGAAATGGCAAATGCTTGAAGAATTAGATATGCTTATCTTGATTTGAACATTACACAATGTATATTTGCATCAAAACACCACAAGGTATTCCATAATTATAGATAATTTTATTTATCAGTTAAAATTTAAAAACAATAAAAATATTTTTTTAAAAAATTTATCTTTGAAAATGAATCTAGCTTTCTCTCTACTTCTCCTCAAGTATTTAGGTAAAATGTAAGTCACCATATAAGTATGTAAGAATCAATAGTTTTGTAAGATGTTATGGTTTAGTTATGTGGTGTTTTCCAAAAGCTCATGTGTGAGACCCTGTGAGAATGTTCAGAAGCAGAATGATTGAACTACAAGAGGTGTAGCTTAATCCACTGATACGGATTAACAAAGTTAGTGGTAAGCAGCAAGGGCGTGGTTGGAGGATGTAGGTCACAAGGATGCATTTGGATGTATATTTTGTCCTTGATGAGCAGAGTTCTCTCTGCTTCCAGAGCTTCTTTCCTCCACCACACTCTTCTACCATGATGTTCTGCTTCTCCTCATGCTCAGAGCTATGGGCTGGCTGTCTACGGACTGAGAGCTCTGAAACCATAAGCCAAATGATCTTTTCCTCCTCTAAATGTCTTAGCTGGGCCTTTTGGTCACAGGGATGAAAAAGTAGATTAAAACGTAAGATATCAATGCAATTCAACTGAAGAGAAAAAACTTAGAATTGAACACACATTTAAATTAGTTTAAAATGCATACATGTCCAACACAAAATGCCAATCCAAGAAAGGACTAAGGAAATGACAATAAGATGTTCTCCTTAGAGACAAATACTCAGAAACAGAAATAGTATTTTTTTTGTATAGAATATCTAATTCTACCTAGACATGATAGTAATATAATGGATTTCTAGATATCAAAATCCCACACCGAATTGTTATATTGAATTAAAGTCTGAATTTTATGTACATATTGTACAACTTGGAAGTCAGAAGCAAGTACAGGTGAGTTTCCTCCTGTAGAGTTTTCAAGTACATGTACTTTTCTCCTTTTCCTCTTCTATTGATATTAAGTCCTCAGAGACAGGATAACATTGGTCAGTTGACTAATTAGGAGCTATGTGCATTGAACCTCCAAGGTCACACAATTTAAATAATTTGTGGGTGTCTTCAGACCTTTCCTTTGCCAGTTCCAGTACAGTGACTACATCCCAGTGGCAACTTTCCTCCTGGTCACTGGATCAGAAGGCCCAGCCTGAGTTTGTCTTCTTCAGAGTCCTCAGAATAGACCCTGAGACTTTACTGCCCATCAGGTAGAATCATAGCAGTGGATCCACACTGCTTGGTAGGGCCCCAAGAGAGATAGCAAAGCCCAGTAAGTGCCAAGGGAGATGGTGGAAGGAGGAACTGTCAGACATTACTTCCTCACAATCAGGACAAATGACTATTGAGAAAGTGTATGGATTCAGCTTGAAATGACCACAGCCATCTTGAGTTGTAACCAGCATAATTGCCCCTGAATAATCCTAGCTGTGTTTTCCCACATAGTTTGCAAGCAAACTGTAAATAGATAAAATCAGTATAGTCACCTGTAGGGTTTTAATACTGGACACTGGCTCCAGGGATACACCTGACCCTTTGAATGTACATTAAGATAAACCAGGTACATTCCAGTCAAGATAAAATCACTTTTGTCCTAACCCATAAATATGCACCTCTTTCTGACCCCACATGTGGAGATTCAACTTGTCTTTCTGCCACTCAGGACCACACTTCTGTCAGTGAGTCCCCTAATAAATTTCATTCTATGAAATCCTATAGCTCTTTCTTTGGTTTCACCATACTTTGGGGTCCTTCCTAATATGTTCGGATCAGGCTTTTCTGGAACAGATTGATGGAGAATATAAAAAAATTTACCTCAGAGGACAAAATTTATAATTTGGTTCTGGAATGGTCTGGAATTCTTGTTCAGAGATCTGCTGTCCTCTCACACTGGTCCTAGCTCCTATAGGCATGTCTCTAAGCTGTCCCTTAAGCAATCCAAAATTGTCATGCAAGAGATGATGAGATTGATGAGAAGTGTACTACTCAGGGTTCTCTAGAGGAACAATACCAACAGGGTATGTATGATTATAAAAAGGGGATTTATTAGATCAGAAGCTGGATAGCTCTGCAATGGCCATCTGCAGACTGGAGAACTGGATTCCTTCAGTAGCTGCTTAGTCCCAAAGCTGGGGCCTCAGAATGAGAGGAATCAAGGATGCAGCCCCAGTCTGAGATAGAAGGCCTAGAAACTCCCTGGAGAGTTGCCAGTCAGAGTCTGCTTTGGAAGAGTGACGGAGCTAGAGTTTGATGTCCTCAGGCAATTGCAGGAGCATTCAAAGCACTCTCTCAAGAAGAATCAAGCTTTTTAAGGAAGTCAGATCCTAAGCTAACATGGTGAAGATTTGGGCCTACTTTTTCTTCTATTAGGCACAGGCTCTCTGTTCTAGTGCCTAAGCCTTTTATCCACTTTGAGTTGAGTTTTATGCAGGATAAGAGATAGGGGTTTAATTTCATTTTGTTTCATATGATTTCCAATTTTCCCAGTTCCATTTGTTGAATAGACTATCTTTTGTTCAGTGAATGTTTTTGGCACCATTGTCTAGCATGAAACAACTGTTTTTATGTGGGTTTGCCTCTGTGTCTTCTCTTCTGTACCATTGGTCTACCTGTCTATTTTGGTGCCAATACCATGCCGTTTTTGTTACTATGGCTCTGTAGTATAGTTTAAGATCTGGTGTTGTGATGTCTCCTACTTCACTCTTCTTGCTAAGTGTTGCTTTGGCTATTCTGGATCCCTTATTTTTCCAAATTAATTTCATGATTGCTTTTTCTGGTTCTATGAAGAATGTCTTTCAAGTTTACATCTGCTTCCTCATTCTTCCATATTTCTTTTCATCCAGGCCCCTGTCTTATTGAACTGTGCTGCCTGCATTAAGGGTGGGTCCTCTCAGTTCATTGTCCTCCATGCAGCAACACCCTCACTGACACACCCAGAAATCTTTTAATCTTAGGCATCTCTTAATCCAATCAAGTTGGCAATTCAGATGAATCATCACAAAGAAGACAAAAGCAACCATGACACCCTGAGCCTTTATGAAGGACCTCCTAATTGCCAAGCTCTCAGCTTTGTATTCTGTGTAGCCTGTTTCATTTCATCAGTATAGTTTCTAAGTTGTTATTGGTCACATTATTATTATTTTAGAGAAGATAAAAGGAATATAGGAATTTTATACAATGTTCACTACATTTTCAGGTAGGGGGGAGGAAATCAGATTCAAATTGCGAAGTCTGACTCCAGACATAAGGCACTGGCCAGTTTCCTCCCTGGAAAACCCAACCAGTCATTTCACTTCCTTGTCACTCCAGGAATAGTCCCCTTTGCTCCCTGTGCTCTTGTCCTGTTCTTGGTGTTCATGGTCGATCACAGTGGAGAGCAGAGGGTGACACCTGTTTCATCTACTCTGAAGAATGGCTGAGGTCACAGGCAGAGGTCATAGGCAGAGGTCACAGAAAGCATATGCACATGAGAAGCCATGGCAGGACTCTCTCTTGTCCCTCTCCACATCACTTCAGTCACCCACTTCTTCATCCACTCTTGCAGTCGTTCCACTGAGTCACAACGGAGACCATTAAGTCATGATCTTGGTTTCCAGTCCTACTCAGGAAACTGGAGTTAAAAGATGGACCTTAGATCTAACTGTGGTTAAAGTCTTCTAGAACACTGATTTAATTTTCAAGAGATCAAGAAACAAATAAGAATGAAATTACAGCATTTGTTAGTAAAGGAATGGAGTTAGAGAACATCATGCTAAGTGAAATAACCCAAAATACCAAAGGCCAAATGTTTTCTCTGATACGGGGATGCTAATTCACAATGGCAAGCAGATAGGGAAGAAGAGAGTTATTTTAGATTAGGTATAGGGGAGTGAAGGGAGGGGAAGTGTCATGGGGGTAGGAAGGATAGTAGAGTGAAACAAACATTATTAACTCATATGCATGTATGACTGCATGACCGATGTGATAATACAATATGTATAATCAGAAAAATAAGATCATACTCCATTTATGTATAATCTATCAAAATGTATAAATGCATTTCTACTATCATATACAACAAAATAGGACAAATTTAAAAAATTAAGAAATGTGAAAAGACCTAAGACTGAAATTTAATATTTGCTCCACTGTTTTCTGTGTGACATAGAGCAAGTTCTTAATATCTCTGAGACTCTGCATTGTCATTGAATTAATATCTAGTTGATACAACTGCACTGAGTACGACTTGCACAGGTAATGAATGATACATCCCCTGTCCTAAGGAAGGTGTAGGCTCTTGGAAATTCGAAATGAATGATTCAGTCACTCCTCTCCAAATATTCAGAATTTCCTTACATAAGAACAAAAATTTCCTATTAGGGAACTAGGAAAACCATGAAACAAGGTCCCAGGTTATTTAGGTCAAGCAGTATAGTGATAACTCTTATCCTATTTTAGGGATGTGGACATCTCTAATTTATTTTGTGATCTTTCTCAGTTCTTAGGTTTGACTTTCTCAAACCTTTACCAAAAGCATAGTCACATATTTTGTTGGTGCTATATATGATTTTCCTCCTTTTTCTGGTATAATTTTCTCATATTATAAAGTTGTTTTTACTATTTTGAGAATCCCAACACCAGGTGGGAAGTATGAAGTCTTCACCTGTGGGTCTCACCTGTCAGTTGCTTGCTTACATTATGAAGCAGAAATTGGAGTGTCCCTTGCTTCAACTGTATCACATTTTTCAAAAATGGTCCAAGTGTCCTCAGTGATATACACTGTGGTCACCCCCAGGCTGAATCCCTTCATCCATAGAGAAACAGGGACATGAGAAGTTCCTGAGAAGTCTCCACAGCAGACCGGCTAATCTCTGGACCTGTGGCTTCCTTTTAGAATATTGATTGGGAAAGGCAACAAATCTACCTCTACCTGTAAATCCTGCCTCCTTGGTCTTATTATTTTTGTAGTTTAATGTTTTTAACCTCCATCATCTTACATAGTAGGGAGATGGTTTCCAGGGTTGGTGGGAGGGAGGAATGGGAACTTTATAAAAATAGGCACTGTTTCAATTTGAGAAAATGAAAAATTTGTGGAGATGGGTAATAGTGATGGTTTCACAACAATGTAAATGAGGTTACTGCCACCAGGGAGTGTATTTTTAAATAATTTAAATGTTAAATGTTTGTTATGTATATCTTAGCACAGTACAGATAGAATAAATAAAAAAAAACAGATACAAATGAAGTGATTATTGCACATGAGCATCCTCCAGAGTTACATGAAGGTTTAAAAACTTTGGTGGGCATTCTTTCCTCTTATACTTCTTTCTCCATTAACATTTATTAATTCTGTAGAGGTTGGGATAACAGATCAATTTGCCTAATTATGAGCACTGTACATTGAGACTCCAAGGGCATATAATGGTAAATATTCACCTGTGTCTCTACCTTTAGTATGATGATTCTAGTCCAGTGGCTCTATGCCTGTGTCTGGTCTCCCATGATTTCCTGCACTAGGAAGGTCCTGTCACTATATTCATATCAATCCTGAAGACAGAGTCTGAAACTTCACTGGCTCCAGGCAGAGGAGGAGTGTTGGATCCATAGTTCTTGGTCACGAGGCAGCAGACACAGAGAGTAACCAAGTAAGTGCTGAGGGAGTCAGGGATGGAGGAAGGACTGGCTATGGGAGCATTGCTCCTTTATTATTGAGACAAATACAACAATTGCATTTGGCAGCAGGGAGGATGAGTATATGAAAAAATCAGGTATGTTAACCTTAAATTCAATGTCAGTTGTGGTGATGGTGCCAAAATTCTCATCCAAAGTAACGCTTTCCACTCACACCAGTTCTCCTTCTATAGACATCTCATGAATATTAGCTAAAACTGGTCCTTATAAATGGTTTTGGGAGCACTCCAAATCCTTCATGATGCAGACAATGGTGATGTGGAGGAGGGTGACAGTAGCCATAACATCACACACTCCTATTTGGAGCTTCCAAAGTAATAACTGTGATCTATGCATCCTATGTACCTTGTTTCATTTCATAAACATAATTTTCCCAGATACAGACTCCTACATTGTTAATCTGATTAGGACCTATGTCATTCTTGCTAATAGAATCCTGGTAAGTTGCGCTGTTGACAACTCAACCTGATGTCCATTTATTTCCCTTTCACTCCAGGAGAGACCTCTTACTTCCTGGGTGTTCCAGCTAGATCACAGATGAGAGCTGTGATTGGCACCTGCTGCCTGAGTTGTACGTAGGATAGCTTTGGTTGCAGGCAGTGTTCACAAAGCAGGGACTTGTAGTTCAGCACAGACCTCTCTCTCCCTCACCCCAAGACATGCATGCAACTCTCTACATCTTCCATCATTCTTACAATCTGCCACTCAATCTCAAAGGGAGGAATAAGTTGGCTCCTGGCATTCCTAGTCAGGTATCTGGAGACCTTAAAATGCACTTCAGATATATCTGGATTAATACCCCTGGGCTTCTCCTTAAAACTGATGGTTGAGAAGCAAACATTTCAGTGTCCCAGGTCCAGAGACTTGCAATATAATTTTGAATTCTGTTGGCTTCACTTTTCCATCTTTCCATCCTCCCTTCCATTTTCCCTCCTGCTTGTATGCATGAACTCTCTCTCTCTCTCTTTGTCTCTCTCTCTGTTTCTTTGGATTACTATTGGGGATTGAACCTAGGGCCTCATGCTTGCTAGGCAAGTGCTCCACCAATGAGCTATATCCCAAATCCTCCATTTATTATTTCTGTTAGGTAGGACAAATGCTTATATGTCATTTGAGTTGGATTATAGTTGATAGAACTTCACCAAGCAAAGATTAGACAGATAAAACATGCTCTCTATGTGATTAATATAGAATGGATAAATGGATATAAAAATAACTGCAGGGGAGATCCAAGATGGTGGACTGGAGGGAGGCTGCATTCCTTGTCGCTCCTTAACTCCGGTTTCAAGCAGAGGGTATCTGTTTCTTGGTAAGGCAGTTTTCGCTGCTTATCAATCCCCTGCTGTTTACCCCATTTGTCTGCTGTGACCACCTGCAGTCTGCCAGCATATTGATGTCTTTTTTGAATGCAGATTGCTTACTGTCAGGTGCCTATCATCTGCCATTTGCCTGCCTCTCGCCTGTCCATTGCCTGTCTTACACATATCCATCACCCAACACACGAGGTTCACTTCCCAATTGTCCGACAACATTCAGCAAACTGATCGCCAGCCGCCAGTGGAGCACCAGCTGCCTGCTGTTGCCTGGAAGTTCACTGTTACAGTACCTGCAGGTTTGATTACACGTGGCTGCCACCATTTGGACACAGCAGCCAGGCCCTGTAGGACCCCTGGCCAGACCAACTGAGCCAGTCTCCAGGATTCCTCAGCCCGACCGATCACTCCCTGCCTCTGGGGCCCTCACATTGACTGACTGCTCCCTGCCACCAGGACCCCAAGACCAACTGACTGCGCCCTATCACCGGGACCCCAGACCGACTGCACCTGGTCTCCAGGATCCCCCAACCACACCAACCACACCCGAATTCCAGGACCCCTACCTGACCAACTGCACCCCATCTCCAACACCTCTTGCTGACCACGTCCACACCCTGAGCTGCAGCTCCCCACTTGCCAAAACATTTCAAAGCCAGAGAGCCCATCTTGGATAATCCTGGAAGCCAGAGCTCTGATCTTCACGTGGAGCAAATCCCATCCTGAGATGCCTGCTGGAAACTTAAAGCTCAATGTCAGGTACCTCTCATGCATCAGGCTACTGAACACTGGGAGGTTTCATTACTATATGACTATTATACTGTAGATTTTCTTTTTTCTCCTTAATGAAAAATTTTAAGTTTTTATTTCTTTACTTTTCTTGCTCTCTTTTCCTTTTGTTTACCTGTTCCCTCAGAGTCTCTTTCTCCCTTTTTGCATGCTAACATACAATTTCATTTGATTACACACTCACCCTTTCATTTATCTAGAACTTCTGTATATTCTTTTTCTTATCCCATTACCAGCCGCATTCTACATTCCTCTGCATACTCTTTGTCCTCCATTAGAAACTGCAGACCTTATTGCAAATCTGTTTGTTTTACTGAAGATAATATTTTAACTCATTCTTTTTATTATGACAATTTTTTTATTGTCCTCATAGGGGCTATTTGGTCTAGGAATTCATAGTGTCTGAATTGGGCACTGCTAATATTGATCTCCCCTTAAAGAAAGGGTTTTGGAAACCTATAGGGCCACTATAAGCCTATAGGGGGAAATCTGCAATACTCCAGATCTGCACTGCTAGAGGGGAAGATACATGAAAGACATAAAAAAACAAGGGAAGAAAATGATCCAAACAAATCTACATTCTGTATTAATAGAATCAAGTGGCAGTATGTTAGAAGAAAAGACAGAAAAGGACTTCAGCTTATACATGATTAAGATGATTCATGAAGCAAAGGATGAGATAAGACACCAAATGCAGGCAATGAATGATAATACCAATAAGCTGACAGAGCAACTGCAGGAAGCAAAAGATCATTTCAACAAACAGATAGAGATTCTCAAAAAAATAAATAAATAAATAAAAAACAAATGGAAATCCTTGAAATGAAGGAAACAATAAACCAAATAAAAAACTCAATGGAAAGCATCAACAAATAACTAGACCACTTGGAAGTCAGAATCTCAGACAATGAAGACAAAATATTTAATCTTGAAAATAAAGTCATGCAAACAGAGAAGATGGTAAGAAATCATGAACACAATCTCCAAGAACTATGGAACATCTTGAAAAGACGAAATTTAAGAATTATTGGGATTGAGGAAGGCACAGAGATACAAACCAAAGGAATGAACAACCTATTCAATGAAATAATATCAGGAAATTTCCCAAACCTGAAGAATGAAATGGAAAATCAAATACAAGAGGCTTAAAGAACACCAAAATCTCAAAATCACAACAGACCCACACCAAGGCACATTATAATGAAAATGCCTAACATTCAAAATAAAGATAGGATTTTGAAGGCCACGAAAGAAAAACATCAGATTACATATAGTGGAGACCAATACAGATAGCAGTTGACTTCTCAATCCAGACTCTAAAAGCTAGAGGGGCCGGGAAAAATATATTTCAAGCTCTGAAAGAACATGATTGCCAACCAAGAATCGTGTACCCAGCAAAACTAACCTTCAAATTTGAAGATGAAATAAAATCCTTCCATGATAAACAAAAGTTAAAAGAATTTACAAATAGAAAGCCTGCACTACAGAATGTTTTCAAAAAAATATTCCATGAGGAGGAAATAAAAAACAACATTGTAGGTCAGCAAAGGGAGGAAATACCTTAGAGAAAAACCACTCAAAGGAGAAACCAAGCCATCTTAAAAACCAAAAATAAGCCCAAATGACTGGGAATACAAATCATATCTCAACCCTGAATGTTATTGGCCTAAACTCATCAATCAAAAGACATAGACTGGCAGAATGGATTAAAAAGAAAAACCCAACAATATGCTGCCTGCAAGAGACTCATTTCATAGAAAAGGACATTCACAGACTAAAGGTGAAAGGATGGGAAAAAACCTACCACGCACATGGACTCAGTAAAAAAGCAGGGGTTTCCATCCTTATATCAGATACAGTGGACATCAAGACAAGTTAGTGTGAAGGGATAAAGAAGGACATTTCATACTGCTTAAGGGAATGATAAATCAGGAAGTCATAACAATAGTAAATATTTATTCCCCAACAATGGTGCATCCCTGTACATCAAACAAATCCTTCTCAATTTCACAAATCACATAGACCACAACACAATAATTCTGGGTGACTTTAACACACCGTTGTCATCACAAGATAGATCTTCCAAACAAAAACCAAGTACAGAAACCATAGAATTCAATAACAGAATCAATCACCTAGACTTAAAAGACATATATAGAATATTCCATCCATCAAATGGAACCTTCTCGAAAATAGACCATATGTTATGCCACAAAGCAGCCCTTAGGAAATGCAAAAAAATAGAGATACTGCCTTGTGTTCTATCAGATCATAATGGACTGAGAATAAAAATCAATGACAAAATAAAAAAAAAATTACTCCAACACCTGGAGAATAAATAATATGCTATTGAATGAAACATGGATAACAGAAAACATCAGGGAAGAGATAAAAAATTATTAGAGGTCAATGAGAATGATGATACAACATATCAAAATCTCTGGGACAATATGAAAGTGGTACGAAGAGGAAAATTCATTTCATGGAGCACATTCCAGAAAAGAATGAAAAATCAACAACTAAATGACATAATATTGCAGCTCAAAGCCCTGTAATGGGAGAAAAGAATAACAGCAAAAGTAGTAGAACACAGGAAATAATTAAAATCAGAGCTGAAATCAATGAAATTGAAACAAAAGAAACAATTCAAAAAATTAACAAAACAAAAATTGGTTCTTCGAGAAAGTAAACAAAATAGACAAATGGTTAGCCACACTAACAAAGAGAAGGAGAGAGAAAACTCAAATTACTAAAATTTGTTATGAAAAAGGAAATATCATGACAAACACCACTGAGATACATAACATAATGAGAAACTACTTTGAAAAACCTGTATTTGAACAAAATAGAAACTACTGAAGGAAATGACAAATTTCTAGAGACATACACTCCTCCCAAACTGAACCATGAAGACATACACAATTTAAACAGATCAATATCAAGCAAAAAAATAGAAGAAGCCATTAAAAATTTACCATACAAGAAAAGCCCAGGACCAGATGGATTCTCAGCTGAATTCTACAAGACCTTGAAAGAACAACTCATTCCAATACTTCTCAAAGTATTCCAGGAAATAGAAAAGAAGGGTATCCTACTAAACTCATTCTTTGAAGCTAATATCACCCTCATACCCAACCCAGGAAAAGACACATCAAGGAAAGAAAATTTTAGACCAATATCCTTGATGAATAAGATGCAAAGATCCTAAAAAAATTATTGGCAAACCGTACCCAAAAACATATTAAGAAAATCGTGCACCACGATTGAGTGGGGTTCATCCCTGGAATGCAAGGATGGTTTAACATCCGTAAATCAATAAATGTAATCCATCTTGTCAATACACTTAAGGATAAGAATCATATGGTTATATCAATTGATGCAGAAAAGGTGTTCGACAAAATACAACACTCCTTCATGCTAAAAACACTAGGAAAAAATATGGATAGTAGGAACATACCTGAACTTTGTAAAGGCTATTCATGCTAAGCCCATGGCCAACATTATTCTTAATGAAGAAACACTGAAACCATTTTCTTTAAAAATGGGAATAAGACAGGGATGTCCTCTTTCACCACTTCTATTCAACATTGTCCTGGAAACTCTAGCCAGAGCAATTAGGCAGACTAAAGAAATTAAAGGGATATGAATAGAAAAAGAGGAACTTAAGCTATCACTATTTGCTGATGATATGATTCTCTATTACGAGGTACCAAAAAAAACTCCTCCAGAAAACTTCTAGACCTCATCAATGAATTCAGCAAAATTGCAGGCTATAAAATCAACACACATAAATCTAAAGCATGTTTATATGCAAGCGATGAAACAGATGAAAGGGAAATGAGGAAAACAACTCCATTTGCAATAACCTCAAAAATAAAATAATTGGAAATCAATCTACCCAAAGAAGTAAAAGATCTCTACAAAGAAAACTACAAAACATTGAAGAAAGAAATTGAGGAAGACCTCAGAAGATGGAAAGATCTCCCATGTTCTTGGATAGGCAGAATTTATATTGTCAAAATGGCCAGACTACCAAAAGTGCTATACAGATTCAATGCAATTCTAACTAAATTCCCAATTATGTACCTTACAGAAATAGAGCAAGCAATAATGAAATTCATCTGGAATAAGAAATAAGAATAAGAATAAGAAACTCAGAATAGCTAAAGCAATCCTTAGCAGGAAGAATGAAACAGGGGGTATCACAATACCAGAACTTCAACTATACTACAAAGCAATAGTCACAAAAACGGCATGGTTTTGGCACCAAAATAGACAGGTAGATCAATGGTACAGAATAGAGGACACAGACACAAACCCAAATAAATACAATATTCTCATCCTAGACAAAGGTGCCAAAAGTATGCAATGGAGAAAAGATAGCCTCTTCAAAAAATGGTGCTGGGAAAACTGAAAATCCATATGCAACAGAATGAAAATAAACCCCTATCTCTCACCCTGCACAAAAAATCAACCCACAATGGATCAAGGACCTTGAAATCAGACCAGAGACCCTGCATCTTATAGAAGAAAAAGTAGGTCCAAATCTTCACCTTGTTGGCTTAGGATCAGACTTCCTTAACAGGACTCCCATAGCACAAGAAATAAAATCAAGAATCAATAACTGGGATAGATTCAAACTAAATAGCTTTCTCTCAGCAAAGGAAACTATCAGCAATGCTAAGAGAGAGCATACAGAGTGGGAGAATATCTTTGCCACTCATACTTCAGATACAGCACTAATTTCCAGAATATATAAAGAACTCAAAAAACTCTGCACCAAGAATACAAATAAAACAATCAACAAATGGACTAAGGATATGAACAGACACTTCACAGAAGAACATCTACAAGCAATCAACAAACATATGAGAAAGTGTTCACCATCTTTAGTAATAAGAGAAATTCAAATCAAAACTACACTAAGATTCCATCTCACCCCAATTAGAAAGGCAATTATCAAGAATACAAGCAACAATAGATGCTGGAGAGGATGTGGGGAAAAAGGTACACACATACCTTACTGGTAGGAATGAAAATTAGTGCAGCCACTCTGGAAAGCAGTGTGGAGATTCCTTAGAAAACTTGGAATGGACCTACCATTTGACCCAGTTCTCCCACTTCTCGGCCTATACCCAATTGACTTAAAATCAGTATACTACAGAGATACAGCCACATCAATGCTCATAGCTGCCCAATTCACAATAACCAGAATGTGGAACCAACCTAGATGTTCCTCAATTGATGAATGGTTTAAAAAAAACTGTGGTATATATATACATGGGATATTACTCAGCTATAAAGAATAATGAAAATATGGCATTTGCAGGCAAATGGATCAAATTGGAGAATATCATGCTAAGTGAGATAAGCCAATCTGAAAAAAAAAAGGATGAATGATCTCGCTTATAAGTGGATGATTACACATAATGGGGGGTGGGAAGGGTGTAAGAATGAAGGAAGGAGGGATTATATAGAGGGAAAAATGGGGTGGAGGGGTGTGGGGGAAGGAAACAATAACAGAATGAATCAAACATCATTACCCTATGTAAATGTATGATTACGCAAATGGTATGCTGTTACTCCATGTACAAACAGAAACAACATTTATCCCATTTGTTTACAATAAAAATAAATTAAAAAAATAAGTGGAAGTTAAAATTTAGACAATATTATTAGTAATGATGATTTTAACCTTCAAACCATTCAACAAAAATATCCTATGATCTGAAGGTACTCTTTTTCTCTACCTGTAATACAGCATTTTATTTTTGTCATTGTGTTAGTATATGCTATGTATCTGGTGTGAAATGACCAATTCTCATTTCTGATTTCTCAGCACCTATTTCTTGTTCACTGAAAAGGAAGCATCACAAAAGAAAATCACTGATAAATATTCAATGGATCACTATTTTGTTCACAGAAAATGGCCATAATCAAAGTCAATTCAACACAAGTGACTTTTCTGTCCATACTTTCATCACTTTCAAGAATGTCGTATAAGTTCAAAGTCAGCCTTAGCAGCTTAGAGAGGCCATAAGCAACTTAGTGAGACCCAGTCTCAAAATAAAAGAAATTTTAAAAGGCCTGGGTTAATCACCACTGAGTTCAATCCCTGGTTTAAAAAAAAAAAATGATAGGACTGGGTATGTATCTCAGTGCTAGAGTGCTTGCCTAGCTTTCATTAGGCCCTCAGCTCAATACCTAGCACTTCAAAAAGAAAAAATAAAAGCATACAATAAAATTAACATTCATTATTTAAGAGAAAAATCAAAGCAAACCAGGAATAGAAAATAACTTCTTTAATTCAATAAAGCATACTATCGAAAATCTATAGTAAATATAGTTTTTACTGGTGAAATGTTAGAAAGTTTGCCTTTAAAAATCAATAATAAGACACGAACTCCCCCATCACCAATTCAATTTAACTTTGTTATGCTAATCTAGTAGGACAAGAAAAAACAGTAAAGGATATGATGATTGGAAAGGATATTCACTATTTACAGATTCTTCAATTGATTAACTAGAAACCAAAAGATTTAATGGAAAAAATTTCTTACAACTAATAAGAGTTGCACAAAGTGACTAGATGTAAGATCAATATACAAAAATCAATAGCATGAAGAGGAGACCTGGGGGAAATTCAAGATGGCAGATTAGAGGAAGGCTGCACTCCTAATTTCTCTGTGGCTTGGGATTCAAGCAGTGAGAATACCATTTCACAGTGAGGTGGGTGAAAGAGGGATTTCACTAAAGTTCAATATCAATCAGTGAAAATGTCTTAGAGACTCAGAATTT
The DNA here is from genome assembly GCF_902686445.1 of Sciurus carolinensis. Taxonomy (NCBI): domain Eukaryota; kingdom Metazoa; phylum Chordata; class Mammalia; order Rodentia; family Sciuridae; genus Sciurus; species Sciurus carolinensis. Next base: position 10,673,500 of record NC_062229.1, read on the forward strand.
CAAGTGCATTGAATAAAGAAAAAAGTACACTGGAGCCAAGCTGGTCACAGCAGCAGCCGTGGTAGTGGCAGTACCAGTTCTGGTTCACCACAGAGGGAGGAATAACACAGAGGAACACAAATGAACAGATTTGGTGTGGAAAAAACTGAGATAGAAAAGCAACCTGAACTTAGCTGATTCTGAGGCTGCACCGTGAAATGGTGCTTGAAAAGGGCTCTGTATTTCTTCTTTTTCCTCCCCCCCACCCCTCCCCACCCCTACTTTCCCTCTATGCAGTCCCTCCTTCCTCCATTCTTGCACCCTTCCCACCCCCATTATTTGTCATCATCCGCTTATCAGTGAGTTCATTCCTCTTTTGGATTTCTGAGATTGGCTTATCTCACTTAGCATGGTATTCTCCAATTTCATCCATTTGCCTGCAAATGCCATAACTTTATTATTCTTTATAGCTGAGTAATATTCCATTGTGTATATATATATATATATATATATATATATATATCACAGTTTCTTTATCCATTCATCAATTGAAGGACATCTAGGTTGGTTCCACAGTCTTACTATTGTGAATTGAGCAGCAATGAACATTGATGTGGCTGTATCTCTGCAGTATGCTGATTTTAAGTCCTTTGGGTATAGGACAAGGAGTGGGATAGCTGGGTCAAATGGTGGGTCCATTCCAAGTTTTCTCTGGCTGCACTAATTTGCAACCCCACCAGCAATGTATGAGTGTACCTTTTTCCCCACATCCTCTCCAACACCCATTGTTGCTTGTATTCTTGATAATTTCCATTCTAATTGGGGTGAGATGGAATCTTAGTGTAGTTTTGATTTGCATTTCTCTTATTACTAAAGATGGTGAACACTTTCTCATATGTTTGTTGATTGCTTGTAGATGTTCTTCTGTGAAGTGTCTGTTCATATCCTTAGTCCATTTGTTGATTGGGTTACTTGTATTCTTGGTGTAGAGTTTTTGAGTTCTTTATATATTCTGGAAATTAGTGCTGTATCTGAAGTATGAGTGGCAAAGATATTCTCCCACTCTGTATGCTCTCTCTTAGCATTGCTGATAGTTTCCTTTGCTGAGAGAAAGCTATTTAGTTTGAATCTATCCCAGTTATTGATTCTTGATTTTATTTCTTGTGCTATGGGAGTCCTGTTAAGGAAGTCTGATCCTAAGCCAACAAGGTGAAGATTTGGACCTACTTTTTCTTCTATAAGATGCAGGGTCTCTGGTCTGATTTCAAGGTCCTTGATCCATTGTGGGTTGATTTTTTGTGCAGGGTGAGAGATAGGGGTTTATTTTCATTCTGTTGCATATGGATTTTCAGTTTTCCCAGCACCATTTTTTGAAGAGGCTATCTTTTCTCCATTGCATACTTTTGGCACCTTTGTCTAAGATGAGAATATTGTATCTATTTGGGTTTGTGTCTGTGTCCTCTATTTTGTACCATTGATCTACCTGTCTATTTTGGTGCCAATACCATGCCGTTTTTGTGACTATTGCTTTGCAGTATATTTGAAGTTCTGGTATTGTGATACCCCCTGTTTCATTCTTCCTGCTAAGGATTGCTTTAGCTATTCTGGGTTTCTTATTCTTTCAGATGAATTTCATTATTGCTTGCTCTATTTTTGTAAGGTACACAATTGGGATTTTAATTGGAATTGCATTGAATCTGTATAGCACTTTTGGTAGTCTGGCCATTTTGACAATATAAATTCTGCCTATCCAAGAACATGGGAGATCTTTCCATCTTCTAAGGTCTTCCTCAATTTATTTCTTCAATGTTTTGTAGTTTTCTTTGTAGAGATCTTTTACCTCTTTGGTTAGATTGATTCCCAATTATTTTATTTTTTTTTGAGGCTATTGCAAATAGAGTTGTTTTCCTCATTTCCCTTTCAACTGTTTTATCACTTGCATATAAAAATGCTTTATATTTATGTGTGTTGATTTTATAGCCTGGTATTTTGCTGAATTCATTGATGAGGTCTAGCAGTTTTCTGGAGGAAGTTCTTGGATCCTCTAAATAGAGAATCATGTCATCAGAGAATAGAGACAGCCTAAGTCCCTCTTTTCCTATTCATATCCCTTTTATTTCTTTGGTCTGCCTAATTGCTCTGGTTAGTGTTTTGAGGACAATGTTGAATAGAATTGGTGAAAAAGGACATCCCTGTCTTTTACCAGTTTTTAAAGGGAATGTTTTCAGTTTTTTTCCATTAAGAATGATGTTGGCCATGGGCTTAGCATAAATAGCCTTTACAATGTTCAGGTATGTTCCTACTACCCCTATTTTTCCTAGTGTTTTGAGCATGAAGGTGTGTTGTATTTTGTTGAATGTTTTTTCTGTGTCAATTGAAATAACCATATGATTCTTATCCTTAATTCTATTGACATGATGGATTATGCTTATTGATTTACTGATGTTAAACCATCCTTGCATTCCAGGGATGAACCCCACTTGAACTTGTAATCCTCCTGTATCAGTTTCTTGAGTTTCTGGGATTACAGGTATGCACTAGTGCACCTGGCCTTATTGTATGTTTTTCTATATCTATTAAGATAACATGGTTTCTGCCTTTTAATCTCGATGTGGTTACTTATACACACATACATACATATATACATATATTTTCTAATTTGAAATACCTTGTATTGTTGGTATAAACTCAGTTTTGTCATTAGTATATCTTCTTTTCTTTCTCCAATTTCTAACATTTTTTTCTTATGCCTTCTCTCTTTTATTCATTGGTTACATCATAGTATTCTTTACTTTATTAGGCTTTTCAAAGATGAATTTTGAATTGTTGATTATCTCCACTGTGTTTTTCAAGTGAGGTAGTGAAGAGGAGTTATACACATGAATTTTGGAGCCTGATAGCTTGGATTTGAAGCCATGTTCCACCTCTTCATCAAGAAACCTTGGAAAAGTTAATTTGGACAAGACCTCAGTTTACCTTAGTGTTTTCATCTAGAAAAACAAGTATTAAATAAGATAATATGGGGAAACTATTTAGAAAAAATGTTTTGGACATAAGTATTCAATTAAATGTTGGTATTGCTAGGATCTACTAGCAAATTTATTAAAGTATATTAAGAAATGGTGGCTTTTAGTTCACATACCTTGAGGCTCATAATTTATTTAAAAACAAAATAAGCTATCAGCATTATTCCCATAACTTATGACTCTTGGCAGATCCTAAATTTATTATGATCAAGATCTCATATTAGGAATTTGCTCTCGGGTGTAGGATTGCTTATATGTAAGGAGGACATACAAAGATAAGGGAAGTGTACTGCTTCCCCTGTGAGAGGGAAACCTCTTCATATCTCTATGTCTTATACCAACACTTCCTAGCCCTCTTTAAATTGAAAAAAGAAAGATGAACAAAAGAGCAGAAAAGAAATGTTATGGGAACTATAAAAAAAGTTTTATAATATATTACATGAAAACAAAATTACATACATGAATCACAACATAAATATGACTGTGAACAATTGAGAGATGATGTGCAAAAATAAAAGTAGTGTGGGGCTGGGTTTGTAGGTCAGTGGTGGAGTGCTTGCCTAGCACATGCAAGATACTGGGTTCAGCCCTCAGTACCACATTAAAAGTAAAGGCATTGTGTCCACCTATAACTAAAAAAATAAAATAAAATAAAAGTAGTATAATGGGGTAGAGGGATTATGAGGGATTTTAAGTTAAAAGTTGTTTGACAGTCATGCCCTCTTTTTGGTAAAATACTGGTATTTATAAGCTTGATATTCATAAATTAATAGCTATCCTATATTCTAATAGTGATTCTGTTGAGAAATAAATCAGGAAAACCATCCCATTCATCACCACCTAAAAGTAAAAATATTTGGAAATTAATTTATTCAATGGGATGAAAGACCTCTATGTGAATACTATAGAACACTGAAGAAAGAAATTGAAGAAGTGCTTAGAAGAAGGAAAACCCTGCCATGTTCTTGAATAGGCAGAATTAATATTGTCAAAATGGCCATATTACCAAAAGCATTATATGATTTAATGGAATACCAATCAAAATACTAATGACATTCTTTGCAGAACTAGAAAAAATCATCCTAAAATTCATTTGGAAGAATAAATGACATAGAATGGTCAAAGCAATCTTGAGCAAGAAGAATAATGCTGGAGGTATCACAATACCTGATTTCAAATTATGCTACAGAGCTAGAGCAACAAAAACAACTCAAAAACATTTAACACCAAAAGAAGCAAATAACTCAATCAATAAAAGGGCAAAAAAACCTAAATAGACATTTCTCAAAAGAAGAAATACAAAACACCAACAAGTACATGAAAAAATGTTCAATATCCCTAGCAATAAGAGAAATGCACTGAGATTTCACTTTTCTTGTCAGAATGGCATTAACAAGAATACCAACAATAATAAATGCTGATGAGGATTGTTGGTGGGACTTCAAATTAGTACAATCATTCTGGAAAGCAGTAGGGAGATTCCTCAAAAAACTAAGAATAGAATCATCATACGATCCAGCTATTTATCCCAAAGAACTAAAATCAGCATACTAATATGATACAGTCATATCAATGTTTATAGCAGCACAAATCACAATAGCCAAGTTATGGAACCAGCCCAGGTGCCCATTAATATATGAGTGGATTAAGAAAATGTGGCCTATATATACAATGGAGTTTTACTCAGTCATAGAGAAGAATGAAATTATGTATTTGCTGGTAAATGGATGGAACTGAAGAATGTCATGCTCAGTGAAAAAGTCAGACTCAGAAAAATCAAGCATTGAATGTTTTCTCTCATATGTGGAAGCTAGAGAAAAATAAGGGATAAAAAAGGTGTGTTGGGGTGGATATCATAATGATAAATGGAATATCAGTAGGGCAGAAGAAGGAGATTGAGGGGGAGAGAGGAGGGTTGGGAAAGAAGAGGAAATGTGGAATGAATTTTACAAAATTACGGTATGTTCATGTATAAATATACCACAGCAAAGTTCACCTTTATATATATTTATAAAGCACCAATTAAAAATAAATACATAGAAGGAAGACCAGTAGAACTGAGGAAAGGGAATAGGAGGGAAAGAAGAGGCACTGGGGACTGAAATGGAGCAAATTAAATTCCATGCATGTATGATTATGTCAAAACGAACTCAACTATTACGAATAACTGTAATGAACCAACAAAAGCATAAGATGCCAGTAAAAGGTACATATGTGTATATATATATATACATATACACATGCACATTACCACACTGCTATTAAAATCAATAAGACAAGGTGCTGTTCTATGTGCAATGTGTATTTAATCTTCACAAAACCCAATGAGGTGGCTATGTGTTTTATAACAGAGAAATTTGTGGAATAAAGAGTTAAAGTAAAAAAAAAAAAAAAAAAAAGAATGTCCTATAAAACTGGGGAGAAGGTAAAATAGCTTTTGTTTGTGTCCTTGTCATGGACAGGAGGGTTCTATAATTCCGATTATCAGCATCTGCAATATTTGTTTTTTCACAGACTATCGTATAGATTTTCATGGGTACATAATGACAAAAAGATTCAGATAGAGAAGGAGGTGGAGAATTCTTATTGCTTGGAGTTAAACACTGTTTAGAGTTTCCAGTCATCCCAGGAATGAGTACCCTATTAACAATTACATTTATCAATAAATTCATATTTTCATAAGAATTGAGTTCTTTAGTTCTTTAAACACAATGGCCAAACATTTATTAGGTTCTAAACTTCCCTAATATGTCAGATATGTACTTGAGATAAGTGTTATTCTTTCCATTTCCATTAAGGAGTATAAGCTCAGAGAGGTGGAAAGATTGATATATATTCTGCAGATTATAGCAGGTCAATGGTGTGAAATCAAGATGTTCATTTCCTGTCTCCCAGTGCAGGATACTCTACTGTAGTCAATGGAATCTATATTCCTGAAGGAGATGACATTTATTAGTACAATACCATGGAAACATTATTATCAGGGCCATTGCAGGGATATTTTTGATGGTGTATTTTTTTTTTCTTTGTGCAGTGCCAGTGATTGAACCCAGGGCCTTGTGCTTGACAGGCAGTCACTCTACCAACTGAGCTACATGCCCAGCCTGATGGTGTATCTTAATAGAGGATATATTGATAATAACTAATATTTTATTGGAACAATACAGGTGATAATAGTAAAACTGTACTTGTCTCAATTACTGGGAATCAATCATTGTCCAATACACACATATTGCATAGAAATTCTCACTTGTGTGATAGAGAAAAAGAATTTTGAAAGGACTGTCATAATGATGAAAAAATTAAGTGATATTTCCTCCTCAGTTAATTTTGAATGTTATTTAAAGCATTTGAAGTAGCTATATGCACTTCATAGAAAGACATAAATATTTAGTGAAAACTAGCATATTTCAGGAGAAATGGGTTTAGGTCCTTTGGGCAGTTTTCTCAAATGCTGTTCATGGATACGTAAATCAATATGACATGGAGACAGTGACAGGAAAATACACTAACCAAACTCTTGTTACTAGTTACTTTTGGGGGACAGGAGGGTAGAAGAATGTAATCATGAAAAACTGAAATTTTATAGGTAACCATCAAAATCTGTGTCAAATATGATTTTTGAATGTAGTATAAATACAGAATAGAGATTTATTTATGCCAAAATGAAACCCACTATTCTGCACATTTAATATGTGCCAATAAAACATTTAAATATTATTTTGAGCCATGTATCATTAATGTGTATATTTTAGTATGGGTGGTGATTATTTTCATTAATAAAAATTACTACCATAGAGCTTCTATGAAGTGCCAAGCAGTGTACATAGGCAGTGATTCTCAACTCTAATGTAGAAATGGTCGTGAGAAACTGCACAAGCAGGTAGTACAATTGCATTGATTTTGACCTGTGGTCACTGTAGCTGGATATTTTAAAAAGTTAACCAATAAAAGTGTTGACAAATGAAACTGAAAAATGCTAATATATGCAATTCAAAACATGTTTAAAACACTTTCATGTATGTAATTTTCACCTCCATTTTGCAAATGAGGAAACTGCCCAGGTGTGTCCTATGTTTTTCTTTTACAGTTTTTCCCAATTAAAACAGAGTGTGAATTGACAAATTAATTAACTTGACTTGTCTTTGGATAGCTGAAATGAATTGCAATTCATTTGTCAGGAAGGATTGATGTGAAAATCTAACTAAACATAGGAAGTTGGGGACTCAAACCTAGGATTTGAGACTCTTCCTGATACTGAAGTGCTATGATGTAAGAAGGATTATGATCAACAAAACAATTAAGCAGATTGCATGGTCGTATAGGACAGAATTTATATATTAAATGATTTTTAGAAGATAATTATTTTTGATCAAGTATATCCTTGAAGGAGGGAAATCAAAAAATCAAAGAAAAGTGGATTTATTTGCTAGCAGGTAATTGGCAAGTTATTTTTTATTATAAACAACTGATTTTTATTTAGTGTGCACATTGATTTCTAGCACTTAGTTTGTTGATATATTTAAGTTAATTGAACTTACACCATTTTTGTCAAATAAAATGAGATGTATTCCACAATCTAAATTTCTTTCAATAAGACTGATTTTTTTCCTACAAAGGGAACAATATATCTTATTCACTATTTTTTTTATTTTTATTGTAAACAAATGGGGTACATGTTGTTTCTGTTTCTACATGGAGTGACAGCATACCATTTTCATATTCATACATTTACATAGCGTAATGATGTTTGATTCATTCTGTTATTTTTTCCCTTCCTTCCCACTTATTCACTATTTTATCTTAAACAAGTAGGTTACTATTTAACCGAGACCATGAACTTGTGTGTAATGTGCTTGGTCTTCAAACATTACTCAGTTGAGTGCCTCTAAAGTAGTCATGAACAGGAGGTAAATAACACAGATGCAAAGAATGAAAGAGTTCTAGGAAAACTGGATATATCATAGTCAGAAATGTCTCTCAAAGTCATGGAACATAAGTGTGGAAGTTTTACTTAGGAATACTTGAATTTACTCAAAAGGTATCCAAACAATAAAGAACCACAAAATGTAACACAACCCTCAGAATTCCATCTCCTACAACTTTCAGAGGATCCAGACCTGCAACCCATCCTCTTTGGACTGTTCCTGTCCATGTACCTTCACAGTGCTTGGGAACCTGCTCATCATCCTGGCTGTCAGCTCTGACTCCCACCTCCACACCCCCATGTACTTCTTCCTCTCCAACCTGTCCTTGATTGATATTTGTTTCATCTCCACCATGGTTCCAAAGATGATTTTTGTGGACATTCAGACTAACAGCAGAGTCATCTCCTATGTGGGCTGCCTGCCACAGATGTCTCCTTTTATCATTTTTGGATGCATGGATGATATGCTTCTTACTGTGATGGCTTATGGCTGCTTTGTGGCCATCTTTCACCCTCTGCATTACTCAGTCATCTTGAACCCTTGCCTCTGTGTCTCCTTAGTGTTGATGTCATTCTTAGCCTTTTGAATTCACTGTTGCACAATTTGATTGTCTTACAATTTCCCCACTTCAAGGATGTGGAAATTGCTAATTTCTTCTGTGACTTTTCTCAGTTTCTTAATATTTACTGTTCTGATACTTTTACCAATAATATAGTCATGTGTTTTGTGGTTACCATATCTGGTCTTCTTCCCATCTCAGGGATCTCTTTCTCTTATTATAAAATTATTTCCTCCATTCTGAGAATCCCATCTTTGGGTGGGAAGTACAAAACCTTCTCCACCTGTCGGTCCCACCTGGCAGTTGTTTGTTTATTTTATGGAACAGGCTTTGGAGTGTACCTTGGATCAGCTGTGTCAACTTCTCCCAGAGAGGGTGCAGTGGCCTCAGTGATGTACACAGTGGTCACTCCTATGCTGAATCCCTTCATCTACAGACTGAGGAACAAGGACATTAGAAGCACTTTGAGGAAACTCCACAGCAGCAGTTTAATCTCAGGACCTGTGGTTTCCATCTTGGAATATAGTTTGTAAATACAGCAAAAGCAAACATCTAGACATGTAAATCATGTCTTCTGGTTTACATCAGATTTGTATTTTGTGTACTTTAATTATCATCATGTTTCATAGTAGAATGGAGGTGGTGTTATTTGGGAGAAGGAGAAATGGGAGGATTTAAAAATGTATGTAAAGTTTCCATTTAGGAGAATGAAAAACTTCTTGGAATGGACATCACTGGTGACTGGACATTGATTTAAATGTAATTAACGTCTAAATTTTGCACTTTTTACTCCGTGTCTTCTTGGTTGTAATATTTTTGGTTAGCCTTTTGGACTCCCAGCTGCAAAAATTGATTGCCTTACAATTTATTACTTTAAGGAGGTAGAAAATTCCAACTTCTTCTACCACCCTTCTCCACTTATTAATACTGCCTGTTCTAATACTTTCACTAATAACATAGTCATTTATTTTCTTGGTGCAATATTATGTATTTCCTGTCTCAAAGATCCTTTTTCTTTTACTATAAAATTCTCCATTTCTTCATTCAGAGAACCCTATAATCAGGTGAAAAGTAAAAGGCTTCTCCACCTTTGGGTCTCACCTGGCATTTTTTCTTACTTTATGAGACAATTTTGGCATATGCATTGGTTCAATTGTTTCACATTCACCCAGAAACTGTGCAGAGGCTTCAGTGATGTACACTGTGGTCACCCCTATGTTGAATCCCTTCATCTACAGCCTGAGGAACAGGGACATGAGGAGGCTCCACAGTGGAACACTCTACCTTCAGGTCCTGTGGCATGCACTAGGACTGTAGTTTGGAAAAGGCAGTTAAACTAAGCTCACAGACCTGCAGTCGCAGAATCCTAATTTGCAGTTTGAGTGCTTAATTTCTCTTCTTGTTGTCGGACACTGATGGGAGATAGAAGATTAGGGACTTTTAAAAATGTGCACAAAATTTCAGTTTGGGATTAGGAAAATTTTGTACAAATGCATGGTGGTGATTATTGAACAATAATGTGAACATAATCAATGCCACAGTATTATGCATCTAAAAATGGTTAAAATGGCAATTTATCCTCATGTATTTTTACCACTATAACGAATGGAAATAAAACAAAAATGTACTCTAAAAATCGAAGATATGAAAGAAGTTAATATGTACAGCCCAATTCACAATAGCTAAGTTATGGAATCAGTTTAGATTTCTGTTGACAGAAGGATTTATAAAGAAAATGGGTCATATATACACAATGGAGATTTTTTTCAGCCTTAAAGACATTATGTCATTTGCACTAAAGTGGATGGAAGTGGACAGTGTCACATTCAGTGAAATAAGTCAGACACAGAAAGACAAGTATGGTATGTTTTGTGACATATGTGAAGCTAGAGGGAATAAAAGAAAAAAATATGATATCATGAAAGTAGCCAGGAAACATTCGGGTAGATGAAGGAGATGGGGGAGGGAGGAGGGAAGGTAAGGGGAGGCATTGGAGATTAATGCTGACCAAATTATGCTATGTACTTGCACCAATATACCAGATAAAATCCACTGTTCAGTTTAATGAATGTGAATCAATAAATAAGTAATGTATAAATAGTGTATATTACATACGTGCTTCTTGCTCAGTACTAGGGGAGTCCAGCCAATAACTTTGTGGACATTCATTTTCTCTTGTTTTTCCACCACTAACATTAGAAAGTCCCTAGATATTAGTGTAACAGGGATCAATTTGGCTAATTATGAGCTCTGTGCAAGGAGCCTCCAAGGTCATATAATAGAAAATTATCAGCCTGTGCTTCCAGCCCTGGACTTCAGCATTCCAAGTCCAGAGTGCTCCATCCCTGTGTCTCCTCTTCCCAGGGTTTTATGCTTCAGGAAGCTCCAGGCTCACACTGCACTCACATCAGTACAAGGCATGGCCTTTAATTAGGCATTGGAGGGGTGTGAATACTTAGTCCTTGGCCATGACCCAGCAGAGCCTCTGCATCATTCAGCAAGTGCTGAGGAAGAGGATGGGTGGGGACATTTCTTGGAAGTTTCCTCATCATCAGGACAAATGATGTGTTGGGTAGAGCGATGGTAGGACACCATCACACAGAATGTAAACTATGTGGAATGTGAAGTTTTTGTTCTTGGTTTTGGTGGGAGTCCAGAAATGTCATTCAAAATGTTGCTTTCTTCCCACACTGTTTCTACCTCCCATAGAAATCTCCTCCATGATAGCAGAAAAATGGGTCCCTATCCACTGTTTCCTAAGCACGCCAGGCGGATTATGAAGATGACAGTAAGGAAGAGAGTGAGGATGGTAACCATGATATCAGGAAGCACTGCTCCTGGTTTCCCAGGTCTGAGCTGTGCCTTCTATGTAACTTATTTTATTTCATCTTCATCATGTTCCTCTAGTTGTGATTGTCCAAACTTCACTATTTTACAGAAAAAGAAAGGGCGACAATTTTTGTGTCAAATATACGAGGTTGCTTAGTAGAAGAGACTGAAGCTGTTTTGAGTTTTGCTGTCTAAATGAAACACAGGGCCTTATATCAGGAGTAAGCTGGTGAGGCAATAAGCTCTTTCCCTTCCCTATTTTTCCTAGAAGAGAACCCTGGCTCCCCATGTTCTTCCCTGCCAAGATTCCTAATGGATCACAGGGGAGAGTAGTGACTGGCACTAGTTGTTCTTACCAGAAGGGTGACTAGCCATGACAAGCAAAGATCACACAGAGGGTAGATGCATAATAATTCAGCACATTTCTCTCTTGTTCCCAGTCCAGGGTGCCCTTGAAGCCCTCTGCATCTTCCTTTGTTCTTATAAATGTCACTGAATCTCAAAAGGAGATACAAAATCAGACATTGTTTTAATTCCTGCTCAGGAACCTGGAAATAGTGCTTGAGATATCCCAATGGTTTATACCTCAGGTCCTCTGCTGAAATATTTCTGATGGTTGAAAGCAATTAAAATGTTCATTACTTTGGATTCAGAGAGTGACAATTGCTTTTGAGTCCCACTGACTCAAAAGTAGTATTTCTGTGACACAGGGCAGGTTGTTAGTGTCTCTGAGACTCGACATTGTCCTGGTTTTGTGTTTCTAGTTGATACAGCTGTGCTGAATGTAGATTAAATAGGTACTGGATGTTTCATATATGATTAATATGTGGTGGCTGCATGAAATAAGGAGAAATAAGAGACATTATTATTAACATCAGGATTTAAGCTAATCACTATATTTCTTGACTCAAGTATCCTATTGACCTGAAGTTAACCCTCCCCTGGTTCCCTGTAGAACATTTCAGTTTTGTCCTTTTGTGAGTAAATATGGAATCTTTGGAGAAGAATTGCAGAGACTCTCATTCTGGTTTTACAAAACCTATACCTTGCTTGGCAGAGAAGAGGCATCAAAGATTAAAATCTCTGCTAAACACATTTAGACCCTTCACAGAAACAGAGCCCAGGGTACGCTACCCCCCAACCCCTGGGGCCTTCATGCCTATGCTTTTCTCCTCTCCAAGAATGTCTCAAAGTACCAGAGACAAGATAAAACAGTATTTGTTTGTGTCTGTGTTTTGAAAAGAAAATCATCTACAACACTCAATTATTTAAAAATCTTGGAATAAAATTTAATAAATATGAAAATTAAACAACAGAAAGGGATAGGGCAGATAAACTTTATTGCTTAGACTTAGACACATTTTAAGGTTTCATTATTCTGTGTTCAAATGATCTTTTTTTGGCTTGAGGGAAATGTCTGCAGAGGAATGGGATCATGCAAGAGCCCTGTAAAACTCACACTTTACTGGTATTAATACAAATTTCTACAAAATATAAGAGGTAGGGGAAATATTATTAATGTTTATATGTTTAATATATGGGATGGATATTGATGAGAACAATAATAGGTATTATTAAGGGATCAGTTTTTAAGTGTTGGACAATTTTCTAAGGCAGATTTTTTTCTACCCACCAAGAGTCTTTCATATATCAGGATTATCTGATTAAATTCACTCTGTGCAGAGATGCAGTATCAGTATATTTGAACTATCCATTGGTAAATACATGGATCCTTTGGTTTTGAGAACCACTTGGTCTAAGAAATTTAAATATGAAAAAAAAATCCTGTTTCAGCAGGTTTAATTATTGTGCTAATTTAACACATGAGGACGATGTCCAGGTATGTTTATTCTTTGAATCTTTTATATATTTTTTCCAGTTAAATAATTATGTGACGTTTCAAAATACTGCAAGTTTCCTTCAGGTAGACAAAGTAAGAGACTGTCTAATCCCTGTGACAGCAATTATGTAAAAATCTTTGAACTAGGTTTAGAAATCTGTTTCATATCTGGTATGGAGGCTCCCAGTATGCTAAGCATGCTTGCAAAATGAAGCAATTTTAACAGGCCACTATGGATTACAGAGTTTAAAAAAATACAAAAACAATGTAGCAAATAGCGACCACACAGGATACAATCCTCTGATTATGTGGGGTTAATACAAACAAACCTATATAATATAAAATTTAATAAAATTTAAAACCTGTTCTAAAATATATATATATTTTAGTTATTAGTGTGTATGGCACATGAATTCCATCTATGTGGTTAGGGATCTGGTAATTATACACATATTTCTCAAAATTTGAAGTACATGGAAGACAAGGGTGAGGGCTATACACATATATTAGTGACTTCTAAAGACTAGCCACATATTTGAGTGAGCACTTATTTCCATGAAGAAGAAAAGTCATAGAGTAGAGGAATTATGAAGACTCAAGAATTTAACTGGAAAAAGAATATGGTTTGCGAATATGATGGTGGGATTTTGTGATAATTTTTGCTAACATGGTCTTGGCTCTTGTAGTGTGTTTGTAACTATTCTAAATCAAGGTAATTTGTAAATTGCCTGAGAATACAATAATTGATTTTGATCACTTTATAATGTCCTTTAATTAGAATGATTTATCTTATTAAAGAGGTAGGGATATTTCTTATTCTACATATTGTATTTGGAATCTTGGCTACATATTACTGTGAATTAGATACCTCTAATATTCTTGGACTTAATCTTCAGTAGAGTATCTCTGGGTTAACCAGCTTCCTGTTAATATAGCAAATACCTGAGATAAAAGGTCATAATAAAAAGGGCATTATTTTATCTCAGAGCTTTGAAGGGTTCAATCCATGATTAATTGAACCCTATTTTTTGAGCCTGTGATGAGGCAGCATATCATGTTGGAATAAAGCAATGGAGAAAAATTCTTACTCTATAGCCAGGAAAAAAAATGGAGAGAAAGAGGAGGCAGATGGGTTCACTCTATCCCCTTTTAGAGCAAGCTCGCACATGAAAACTATCCAACGGTACTCATCTTTAATGTTCAAACACCTCCCAATAGCACTACCATGGGGATCAGCCTTTATCACACGGATCTTTGTGGAACATGCCACATCTGAACTGTGGTCGAATATAAGTGTGATTAGAAACAGGTGAATAATAAATAATAATTTTAAAATTAAAAAATTGATGATGGAAAAATTCTAAAAATTGGATTTTCCTAACTTGGAAATAAAGTAGAAGGTGTATAATCTTTAATGCAAGGAATTTTCTAGTGAATTGCTTGAATTCAAATTACAGAGGTAATGCTACATGCTGGTACATACTTCCCTGTTCCAAAACCCTCTTTTCTTTTTCAAAAGGTGTCCAAGCAATAGAGAACCACAAAATCTGACACATGTCTCAGAATTCCATCTCATGGGTCTCTCAGATGATCCAGACCTGCAGCCCATCCTCTTTGGACTGTTTCTGTCCATGTACCTGGTCACAGTGCTTGGAAACCTGCTCATCATCCTGGCTGTCAGCTCTGACTCCCACCTCCACACCCCATGTACTTCTTCTTCTCTAACATGTCCTTGGTTGACATTGGTTTCATCTCCACCACAGTCTCAAAGATGATTGTGGACATCCAGACTCAGAGCAGAGTCATCTCCTACGTGGACTGTCTGACTCAGATGTCTCCTTTTATCCTTTTTGGATGCATGGATGGTATGTTTCTGACTGGGATGGCCTATGATCACTTTGTAACCATCTGTCACCCACTATATCATCCAATCACTATGAACCCCTGGATCTGTAGTTTCTTGGTTTTATTATCTTTTTGTTTAGCCTTTTGGACTCACAACTGCACAATCTTATTGCCTTAAAATTTCCCTACTTTGAGAATGTGGAAATTGCTAATTTCTTCTGTGACCCTTCTTAACTCCTTAATCTTATCTGTTCCAACACCTTTACCAACAATATAATGATGTATATCTTTGGTGCCATATTTAGTTTTTTAACCATCTCAGGGATCCTTTTCTCTTATTATAAAATTGTTTCCTCCATTCTGAGAGTTCCATCATTAGGTGGGAGATACAAACCTTCTCCACCTGTGGGTCTCATCTGTGTGTTGTCTGCTTGTTTTATGGAACAGTCATTGGAGTGTACTTCAGTTCATCTGTCTCACATTCTCACAGAATGGGTGCAGTGACCTCAGTGACATATACTGTGGTCACCCCCATGCTGAACCCCTTTATTTACAGCCTGAGGAACAGGGACATTAAAAGAGCCCTGAGGAAGTTACACAGAAAAACAATCTAATCTTGGAGCTTTTTTTTCATCTAATCTTAATGTAAGTTTGAGAAGACAGAAAAGAGACAATTAGAATCACAAATGCTTCTTCCTTGGGCACATTAATTTTGTACATTAATAGACTTAACTTCTCATCATGTTTCCTAGAATACTGGTGGTTGCTAATTTAGGGAAAGGTAGAAATGTAGAGTTTTCAATGTGGATAATATTTAGGTTGTAAAGATGTAAAACTTCTGGAGATGTATGGTGGTTATGGGTGTCCAACATTGTTAATATGATTAATGACATTCAACTATGTTATTAAATGTTTTTATTTTGTGTGTTTTCACACAATAAAATATCAAAATAAAAAATAGATTTTAAAAATCAGAGAGAAGTGAATAGTACACATGAGCTACATCCTGAGTAGGGGAGTGGCCCAAAACTGTTGAGGACATTAACTTTATTTTCTTTTTCCATGAATAGTAGGAGGTTCTTTGAGATTGGGATAATGTGAACCATATGACTAATTTGATCTCTGTGCGCTGAACCACCAAGATCAAGTTGGAACAATTATTCCTCTAATTCCTCCAGTCCTTCTATTGATGGCTGTAGTCCAGTTAGCACCATACCTGTCTGTACCTCCCATGGTTTTCTATTACAAGAAGCTCCTATCAATGTGCTCATGTCAGTCCTGGGGAGTTCTGGGCTTCCTTAGGCAACAGGCAGAGGAGATGCATCATATTTTCAACCATTGGTTCTGAACAAGCTGACATATAGGAGGATAACCAGGTAAGTACTGAGAGAGACAAAGATGGAAGAAAGACTAACAGAGGCACTATTTTCTCACCATCAGGTGAAATATAACACCTAGGGCAGCCAGATGGGAGAGAAAGTGTGCAAACTTTAGGTAGGTGCAATGTGCAGTTTGTGGTCTTGTTTGTGGTGGATGTCCCCAAAAAATCTTTTTCAAATCTTGTCTTTCCACCCACAGTGGTTCTGTCTCCCATAGAAATCTAACCCACAGTAACAGAAAGTGTGTCCATGTAAACTGTCCCATAAGCACTCCAAGACATTTATAATGATGATGATGATGAGGAGGAGGAGGAGGAGGGAGATGACAGTAACCCTGACATCACATACCATTATGGAGGGCTTCCTAAGTGCCCAGCTCTGAGCTCTATGTCCTTTGTAGCTTGTTTCATTTCATGTGTGTAGTCATTCACAAGACATATGCTCCAGCATGTTATTAACTTACAGGAAAGAAGAAATCCACCATTTTGTGTACCATAAAGTAAGTGGTAGGTAGAAAAGAGTGAAATCTTGTTGGAGATGACCAGTCTGATTTTGGCATAGGGCATTCTTGCCAGTAGAATCCTGGCAGGCCATGAAATTGATAACCCACATAGCCATGTCCTTCCTTTCCACCCCAGAAGAGATTTCTTGTGAGATCCCAGGTGGATCACAGTAGAGAGTAGGGTTAGGCACCTGATGAATGAACTCTTCCAGGTGGAACACTTGTGGGTCACAGGCTATGACCACAAAGGAGTAGACATGATAACCCACCACAGGCCTCTGCCTTCTCTGCAGTCCGGGTCACCCTTGCATCTGTTCCATCATCATCCAGTCTCGTCATCAGTCCACTTATCTCAAACAGAGAAATAAGGTCAGGCCCTGGTGGCATTCCCACTCAGAAATCTGTAGAGAGTTTTCAAATATACCTCAGGTGTGCCTATATTTAAGACTTTTGGATCTCAACTTAAAACTTTCTGATTATTTGGAAACAATAAAATGCTTTGGTGTTTCAAACTCAAAGACTAAGAGTTTAATTTTGTAATCTGTTGCTCTATTTATTTCTGTGATGTAGCACAGGTTGTTGGTATGTCTGAGACTCAGGATTGTCCTCTAAGTTTCTAGTTGCTACAGTGACACTGAGTAAAGATTACATAGGTACAGCATGATCCCTAGGAGTACGTGAAGAAGGACTAAAATGCAAAAAGGCAAGAATGCAATTTTAACACTAATAATAATAATAAAATCAACCTTCATACAATTCTTTGATTTGAAGTTACCATTTCCCTATTTCTGTAATGGAATATTTAAGTTTTGTCCTTACATAAGTATATTTGTGCACTAGGAGAGGAATTACTATTTCATTTTTGATTCCCCAGAATCTATGGAAGCTTGGGCACTGAAGAAGTATCAACAATAAAAACTTCCTTTAAACATTGACTAGACTCTTCCTTGGTTCGCAAAAAATGGCCACACTCTGTGTGGTTCCAACACATGTGTTTTCTCGCCTGTACTTTCATTCCTTTCAGGAATCTTCCATAGAAGTAGAGTAAACTTATATTGGCTCCTAATTGAGTCTGGGTTATGGACTCATGGGACCTATAATGACATTTAATAACATCTGCACTGCTCAATTATTGAAAGATCACTACAGAGATTAGAAAAAAATGGAAGAAAGAAAAGTAGGTATGTAAACTCTGGGCTGTGACACACTTTATACTTTCACATTATTCCAGGATTCAGTGCCTTTTGCAAACTGTTCCTCAGTAAATTCACTATTTCCAAAGTGATGGAATGGCTTATCTAAAAACATATGGTGAAATAGTTAATGAGTTCCAAATTTCCTTGGCATAGATATGGGTGTTATTCTCCCTCTTCCAATAAGTAGTATAAACACACAGAGATGGAGACATACATACATTCTGAAAATATAGCAGGTCAATACATTGACCTGAAATTGATTTTCTGATTCCCATCTTAGGGCACTGTCTCCTCTACTGGAGCCTAATATTATTCCTAATACAAAATGAAATTCCTTGGTGAATAATCTCAGAAAGCTTATTACTAGATAGACTTCAAGGATACTTTTGGTGGTATATATTAAAAATAAGTGAATATATTAAAATATAAAATTATAGATGTGTTTGTTAACATTTCATTAATTTTAGGCACTAATTGGTGCAGTGTAAAGTAATAGCATATTTGTGACCTGTGATGTAGAATTATGTGGATTTAACTAAACCATACGTAACAAACTTTGAAGTTCATCAGGCCAAACATATTAGTGACATTAAATAATTTCTAAACAACAAAATATGAGTGAGGATTTTCATCTACAAAAAAGGAAAATCAGAACATTCAATAATGTTGAAACCCTTGCAAGATAATTGGCACTCAATAATGTTTTCTGACTGTGAACTATCAACTTTGACTTAGTGTGCACATGATCTGCCTTAGCTCTTAAACAGTGTTTTAAATATTCTAAGTAAAATGATTTTTTTTCACAGTCTTAGAATAAACCATGTTTGATTGCTTTTTACTTTCCTTTATTTACAATGACTCTTTTCTTAAGGAGGGAAGGCTATTGCTTCTTCTTTATTATTTTCCAAAAAGTGTTGGCTATATTTTACTGTGGTAATGGACTAGTTATCTTCTAAGTTGATTATCCCTAAAGCAGGTATGTAGGAAAGGAGGTGAGTAAAACAGAAATGAATAATGAAAGAGGTTTGAAAACAGTTTGTCATAACTGAGAGGTATTGCTATAGTGTATGTACCTCAAGGTATAAATAAATACTTCTGCATATTTGAATTCCGAATAGAACCAAATGCCTCTCGGTTCCATTTTCTAAACTTCTTTATGTCTACAAAAGGTGTCTAAGGAATAGAAAATCATTAAATGTAACATAGGTCTCAAAATTTCTTCTCATGAGCCTCTCTGAGACCCAAATCTGCAGCTTGTCCTATTTGAACTGTTCCTGTCCATGTACCTGGTCACAGTGCTTGGGAACCTGCTTATCATCCTGGCCATAAAATCTGACTCCCACCTCCACACCCCCAGGTACTTCTTCCTCTCCAACCTGTCCTTGGCTGACATCTGCTTCATCTCCACTCTGATCTTAAAGATGATTGTGGACATACAAATTCAGAGTATATCTGAATATATCTGAGTATATCTCTAGCACTCCCTGACACAGAGGTCTCTTTATATTTTTGGAGGTGTGAATGGTATGCTTCTGACTGTGATAGCCAATGATCAGTTTGTAGCCATCTGTCATGTTCTGAATTATCCAGCTATTATGAACACTTGGCTCTGTGGCTTCTCAATTTTGATGTAATTTTGGGATAGCCTTTTGGATTCTCAGATGCACAATTTAATTCACTTATAATTTACCTACTTAAAGGGTGTGGAAGTTTCTAAGTTCTTTTCTGACAATTGTCAATTTATTAATTCTGCCAGTCATACATTAGTCATGTATTTCAATATTGCCATCTCTGGAGTTCTTCCTATCTCAGGGATCCATTTCTCTTACCAAGAAATTATTTCCTCCATTCTCAGCACACCATCATTGGATGGGAAATACAAAGCCTTATCCATTTGTGGGTCTCCCCTGGCAGTTATTTGCTTAATTTACAGAACAGGCCATGAGTTAGACCTATTCATCTGCATCATGCTCTTCCAGAAAGGGTGCAGTGACCTCAGTGATGTTCACTGTTGTTGATCTTTTTCATTTACACTGTGTGGAAGAGATCCCTGAGGAGTCTCCACAGCTGGAGAATCTTATCTCAGTACCTTTGACATCCATTTGGTATAGAGGTTGGACTTGGCGGCAGAGCTAAACATGTACACCTGTAAATGGTGCCTCTTGCTTACATTATTTTGTACATTTTAGACTTTAATTCCTTATTGTGTTTCATAGAAGAATTGTCTTTGCCAGTGTGGAGAGAGGGAGGAATGTAGAGGTTTTAAAATGTGTTCAAAGTTTCACTTTGGGAAGCAGAAATTTTTCTAGAAATAGGTGTTGATAATAACTGAACACCAAGGTGAAGGTGATTAATACCACCAAATAGGAAACATAAAAGTGGTGAAAATAGCATTCTTAATGTATATTTCACTACAATAAACAATGGAAAAATACAAGTGGGCTTTTAAAAAAATCAATAAGGGAAAGAACAAATCAAGTGAATAGTACAGGGACCAAAACTTTGGCCTTCAGTTCTTTTTTCCTTACCTACTATTAAGAAATTAATATTAGAGATTGGGATACAGTCTACTATTAGAGATTGGGATAATGTGAACCAATTTGACTAATGATCACCTCTGTGCATTGAACCTCCAAGGTCAGGCTGTCATAAAAATCAGCCTGTGCCTCCAGTCCTTCGTTCTGATAGCTCTAGTCCAGAGACCTCCATACCTGTGTCTGCTCCTCCCGGCGCTGCATCAGGAAGCCTGTATCTTACCCTGTATTCATACTGAGCTGCAGAGAGGGCAGAATCCTTCACTGGGCATTCAATTTGTGTTCTTCCATCATGGCCCAGCAAAGAGGCAGCTTAAACCAGTAAGTGCTGAGGGAGATGATGGATGGAGGGAGGACCACCAGAAACATTGCTTTCTCCTCAGCAGGACAAACATGACAGAGTGGGTAGTGAGAGGGAAGGAGAGTGACAAAAACTACATTGATGATGAGTGTGAGAGTTATGTTTGGTGTTGTGCTGGATTCCCAGGAGACTCATGCAAAGTTTGCTTTCTTCCTATGCTTGCTGTGCTTGCCAGACACTACTCACCCATGAATGCTTAAATGGGTTTCCCAACAGTGTTTCCTAAGCAGGAGGAGCAGGGGGCCAGTAACCATCACATCATGAACCATATCTGAGGGATTCTTGAGTGTCAGGCTCTGAGCTCTTTGTAGCTTGTTTCATTTCATCTGTATAGTTTCTGCCAGGTTGTAAGCATCCACCTTATTTTCCATAAAATGAAAAAGGACAGAATTTTTAGGTAACTGCTGTCAGATTGCTAGGTCATAAAGACTGAAGGGATTTTGAATTGGTCTGCCTGAATACAGACACAGGGCTTCCTGCCAGGAGGATCTTGTTGGCTTTCCCTCTGACAACCCTACACTAAGTTGCCCTTCCTGTCACTCCAGGAGGAGCCCCTTGCTCACTATGTTTTTCACTTGGGTCTTGGTTAGTCCACAGGGAAGAGCAATGCTTGGCACCACACTCATGAAGTATAAGAGGGATAGCTACAGGTCACAGGCAAGGATCTTCCCACAAATGCCTGCATTTTTGTAATCTACAAACCCAATTTCAAAAGGAGACTTAATTTCATTCCTGCTCAGGAAAGTGTTGATTTCATTCTACTGGAAGAGTCTTCCAAGGTTCCTCAGATGTCCCGGTCATCAAGACCTCTGGATATCTGCTTAAAACTTTCAGATGATTGGAAAACAATGAAAGCATTTACTGCTGCAGATGCAGACATTGAAAATAAATCTTGACTCTATCCCTCACACCTGTTATGTCTGTGACACAGACAGATTGTCAATATATCTGACTTAATTTCTAGTTGATACAACTTCATTGAGGGTAGATTAAATATATATGGGTATTCCCTGCATGATTATATGTGATGAATATGTAAAAAAGGAAAGGCAATTTGTATGTTATTATTATTGTTATTTTACTGTTGAGCCCATTCAACTAAAATATCATGAAATTTGAGGTTATTGTTTTTCTATTTCTGTAATGGGACATTTTATTTTGTTCTATTTTGTCCTTTCATAAGTATAGGCTGTGTATTTGGAAGGAGATGCCTACATCTTTTTCCATTTCCTGATTCATCAGATCCTCTACCTTGTTTGGAATAAAGGAGCCATCAAAAATAAAAGCAATCTCTGTTAAATTTTGGATAGTCACTTCCTTGGTTGCCAAACCTGTCCATACTCAGTGTGGCTTCAACATACTTGGTGCTTTCCTTCTGCACTTTTGTTCCTTTCAGGAAAGTCAGAAAGAACGGGACACAAGCATAATAGTTCTTGCTTATGTCTCTTATGCCTCATGGACACATGACCCATACAGTTTTATTTAACAGCATCTACAGTATTCCACTACTCAGAGAAAATTGCAGAGATATTTATCAGCATTAAAAAGGAAAGAGGGAGAAAAGAAGTGGGCCAGTGCTCTTTATGTTAAGCTGATTCACATTTCTGAGTTCCATTATTCCAGGCTTCACTGGATTTCCACAATGGTTTGAGCCAATAATCCTGCCATTTTCATGAGGATGGAATTCTTTATTTGAAAAACAGTACAATGACTAAATGTATATTAGTTTCCAAACTTTCCTTACATGACTTTTATGTGAAAGACATGAATGTGCTTGTCCCTATTTTCTTTAAGCAGTATGCATCCAGACAGATGAAAAGATGTGCACACAGTCTACATGTAGTTACAGGTTAATGATCTCAGGTTAAATGTTGATTTCCATATCAGAGTACTGTGCTGTCTACTGGAGCCAAATTAAAATATTATTCCCCATATAAGATGATATTTCTTGATTAAGAATACTGCAAGGATTATGACCAAATATACATAAGCAATATTTTTGACAATATAAACTAACAATTTTAGGTTGCATTTGACTAGAAATGATTTTTTGGTGGAGGATATTGGGATTGAAACCAGGGGTGCTTAACCACTGAGCCACATCCCCAGTCCCCTTTTTAATTTCTTTTTTTTTTTAATTTAGAGACAGGATCTTGCTAAGTTGCTTAAGTCCTTGCTAACTTACTGAGATTGGTTTTGAACTTGCAATTCTCCTGCCTCAACCTCCTGAGCCCCTTGGATTACAGGCATGTGCCACTGTGCCCAGCCTAGAACTCATTTTCAACTGACACACCAAATATAGGTGATTAATAGTTAAATGGAATGTGCATCATTCATTGGAATTCAAGTAACCAACACTTACGCACTTATTATTTGGAAATTTTTATTTCTGTGATATGGAGAGAGACACAAAGAGTTTTGAAAAGTTATTTTATAATCATGAACTCACTAATTAAAGTTGTTCTCCCTCAGAATACACTGTACATCAGATGAATCATTTGAACTAGCTGCATGTCCTTCACAGAGAGACTTAAATCCACACAATAATGTAAGTTAGTTCATTTCAGGGGCTTTCAGTGTTGTGTTTTAGACTACTTAAATAAGCTTTACATACATTTTAGGCAAGCCTTAAATAACACAGCTTATGCATACACAAGTCAGTACTGACATTTATTGTAGCATAAAAAATATACCCAATGAATCATGTCTAAAGGATTTTTTTTTTTTTTTTGGGTGGGAACAGGGGGACAGGTATATAGGAGAATAGAATCATACAAAGATACCTGGAAGTGAAATTACATAGACAAATACCCAAATCCCTCTAAAATGTTAGTTATGAAGCACATAGTGCTTTATTATTGGTATAAGTAGTGGGTATTATTGACAGTAATAGTAGATAAACTTAACAGGGCATTTTCTCAGTACCTGCAAGTATTCTGCAATACTGACTTTCAACTCTGGGCTAGGGAAAGAACAAGAAGAACTTCACATGAGGACACTCTGATTATGTTAGTATTTGTCCAATGCCAGGGCATCTTGATATTTTAATATACTCATAGCTGAATACATTGATAAACAAGATTGGGAAACACTAGACTATACAAATTAAATAAAAGAATTGTAAACCATTTGGCAACCTCACAATAAGCTAGGTAATTATTGTCTCCATTTTAGACATGAGCAAATGGCCCAGGAGGGTTTACACTCTTTCCTCTTCTGCATTTTTTTGTGAGTGGTATCACAATGTGATCTGATAAAACGATAACCCTGAGTCACCTTATAGCTGCTGAGATAAGAGAATTGCATTCCAGTTCCAGGAAGTGTGGAGGTGAAATTCTATTACATGGCATAAGAAGGGTAGGACTCATACTTGAGCTTGGGGGATGTCCCTGATGCAAAAATGCTTAACAATATGTAGGAGAATTTATGATCAGAAATACAATGAAGGGTTATTCCCAGAGCAGTGGAAAATAAATTTTTTTTAAAACCAAAGAACATCTTCCTCACTTGATATTTTACTGAGAGTATGGGGGATCAATATGAATGAATCAACATAAATATAAAATTTCAAGTCTGCTTCTTAGTATTTTATGACTTTCATCATTGACAGCTACAGTGCACACAAAGTTCACATTTGTGGTCAGTGATGACATTCTTTATGTGCATTTACCTTAAATATATTTATCAAAATTTGAAGTCTACCAGGCTAAGTATACAAGTTCTATTTTAAATAATTTTTTAAATGAAAATAAAATTGGATAGAGGAATTTTTACAAATAAGGGAAATAAAAAAACACAAGAAAACAAAAAAGCCCTAAGATATAGCTGTAACTTATTTTCTGATATAAACTATCAATTTCACTTTAGTGTTGATATAATATAGACTTTATTTTAAATATTCTAAAACAAAGGAATGTGTGTAGAATTGTTTGAATATGAGTTTCCTGCTTATTGTTTACTTTTTTCAATCCTCTTTTCTGTTTCAAAAGGTGTCCAAGCAATAGAGAAACACAAAATCTAACAGGTATCTCAGAATTCCATCTCCTGGGGCTCTCAGAAGACCCAGACCTACAACCCATCATCTTTGGACTCTTCCTGTCCATGTACCTGGTCACAGTGCTTGGGAACCTGCTCATCATTCTGGCTGTCAGTTCTGACTCCCACCTCCACACCCCCATGTACTTCTTCCTCTTCCTTCCCTGTACTTCTTGGCTGACATTGGTTTCATCTCCACCACTGTCCCAAAGATGCTGGTGAACATTCAAACTCATAGCGGAGTCATCTCCTTTGTGGGTTGCCTGACTCAGATGTCTGTTTTTATCCTTTTTTGGATGTATGGATGGTACAATTCTTACTGTGATGGCCTATGACCAGTTTGTGGCCATCTGTCACCCCCTGCATTATCCAGTCATCATGAACCCTCCTCTCTGTGTCAGGTTAGTTTTGGTGTCTTTCTTGTTTGGCCTTTTGGACTCTCAAATGCACAATTTGATAGCCACACACTTTTCCTACTTCAAGAATGTGAACATCTTCTTCTTCTGTGACCCTTCTCAGGTCCTTAGTCTTTCCTGTTCTGATACCCTTACCATAAATATACTCATGTATTTTATTGGCACCATATATGGCTGCCTTCCTCTCTTAGGGATCATTTTTTCTTATTACAATATTATTTCCTCTATTCTGAGGATCCCATCCTCAGGTGGGAAATACAAAGGCTTTTCCACCTGTGGGTCTCACTTGTCTGTTGTTTGCTTATTTTATGGAACTGGCACAGGAGTGTACCTTTTTTCCAATAAGTCATCTTCCACCAAAATGGGTATAGTAGCTTCAGTGATGTTCACTGTGATCACCCCCATGCTGAACCCCTTCATCTACAGCCTGAATCACAGGGACGTTAAACGTGCCCTGAGGAGGATGCACAGGAGGACAGTGTGATCTCAGGTCCTGTGATATCCTTTAGAAATATACACTGGAAACTCAGCAACACTAAACATCTAGACATTAAATCCTACCACACTGGTCACATTATGTTTTGTAGTTTGATGAGTTTAATTTCTCATCATTCTTCATAATATAAAGATGGTTTCCATGACTGGGAGAGGGATGGGAAATTTTAAAAATTGTTATAAAGTCTCAGTTTGGGAAGGTGAAATATTTCTGGAGTTGAAGGATGGTGATGGTTGTACAAGGAAGTGCCTGGAATCACTGCCACCATTTATCTATATTTTGATATTTTATGTTTGGATGTAAAAAGAAGATGGATCCTTAGGGAAAAAAGGAAAATCAAAAGTGAATAGTACACACAGAGTTTCTCCTGAGTGTCAAAACCAAATTTATTGTGGACATTCATTTTCTCATCTTCTTCCTCCACTAATTTGAGGCAGTCCTTTGAGATCTGAATATTGGGTATCAGTGTGACTGAGTATGAGCTCTGTGTGTTGAGTCCCCAAGGTCTTACAGCAGTAAGTAAGAAGGCAATGACTCCACCCCTTCAGTTGGACTCTCAGCTGCGCAGTTGGATTGCCACACAGTTCTCCTACTTCAAGAACCCCTTAAGTGCTCAGGGCTGTGAAAGATGGAGAATAACATGTTGGAACCATTTTTTATCCTCATGAGAACAAATTTTTAAAAATGGAAATAAACAGGAAGAAGACCAGTAGAGTAGAGGAATGGGAACAGGTGGAGGGAGGAGGGAAGGGAAAGGGGAGGTATTGGGGACTGAAGTGGTGCAAATTATAATGTATGCATGCGAGATTATGTCAGAATGAACCCTGATATTATGTGTAATTATAACACCCTAATAAAGTCATTCAGAATGTGGAAGAATACCAACATACACATTTCAGATATTAGTTTTGTGGACTTTATGTATTTGGATATGATGGGAATCCCAAGAGTCTGAAGGTTTTGATTTTCTCCCATGCTTTTCCTGCTTCCCCTAGACCTCTCATCCCCAACAGCAAAATGTGGATCCTGAAAACTGTTCCTTTGTATGCCAAAAGGATTATAAAAGTAATGCTGAGGACAAAGAAGAAGATGATAGTATCCCTAATGTCATGAACTGAGTTGGAGGCATTCCTAAATACCAGGATCTGATTTACGTATGCTATATAGCTCATTTTATTTCATCTGCATTAAATTTCCCAAGTCTAAGCTTCTATATTATTATTTTTCAGAAAAGAAAGAAGCACCACATTTTTAGGTAGCTAATTTGAGGTGGTTTGGTGCAAAGTTGACAAGGCATCTTTGCATGGTTTGTCTGAATATAGATGCAGGGCATTGCGGCAGGAGAATTTTGGAATGCTGCCTGCTTGACAACCCAACCAGTGGTTTGACTTGCCTGTCACTCCAGAAAGAGATCCTCTCTCACAGTGCTACTCCTTTTAGAGGTTCCTGGTATGGCACAGGGAGAGAACTGGTCGGCAACTCCTGAGTAAACTGTGGGAAGGGTGACCACAGATGACAGGTTATGTCACACACAGATGCACAGTGATCAGCACAGAGCTCAGTCCTTGCTCTGTCCAGGTCCTCCTCTAACCCTGCAACCAGCCTGCTCAATCTCAAGAAGAGACAAAAGAGCTAAGTTATAAAAATACTCTTAAAGTCCTGGGTCCTAAGATGCCAGATAATAAATATCAACAACATTCAGTTATACAAAGAACAATGCAGGGATTTTAATGAGCAGGAAAAAAGAAAAAGGAGGCCCAAAGACTGGAGGGAGGTGACCCTCGCACCTTAGGCCATGACACATCTTAAAATTTCAAATCATCCGAGGCTTCCATGCTCTTTCGAAATTTCTCCTGAACAAATTTGTTTTTTCTACAGTGATGGAATTATTTATTTTATAAAAACAAAGGTGATGCAATATTTACTGGATTCCACTTTTCTTTGATGTGAAGATGGGTTTAATTCTTCCCATTTCCTCTGAGTTACATGAGCACAGAGAGCATGAGAGATTTGCATGGATTCTGAAAATTAGATCAGTGATATGGGACTAAAATGTCAATTTCTTGACTCTCACCCTGGGGCAGTGCTTCCTCTGTTGTAGTCAAACAGACATATCCCCAATACATATTGACATTTCTTGTCAAATCTCTTGGAAGATATTTCATGGATATTTTTGATGGTAATATTAAGAGTAGGAAAATGTAGGTGATATTGTCTTAATTTCTATAGGGACAGTAAGTCCATGTGATTAATAGTGAAACTGAGCAAATCTCAGTTGTTGGAAGTCAAAGGATTATCCTGTATTCACCCAGTAACATGAATTCTCACTCGTGTGACATGGAGACAGGCACAAGAATTTTCAAAGTATTGACATAATTTTAAACCGACAAATTCAATGCTGTCCCTCCTCAGTTAACACTATGCATCCATGAATGACTTTGTAGTTGATACATGTACTTCACAGACTTAAAACTATGTGTCAATGTGAACTTGCATGTATCAGTAGAAGTAATGTTACACTCTGCCAAAA
Source organism: Sciurus carolinensis (assembly GCF_902686445.1). Classification (NCBI taxonomy): domain Eukaryota; kingdom Metazoa; phylum Chordata; class Mammalia; order Rodentia; family Sciuridae; genus Sciurus; species Sciurus carolinensis. Next base: position 10,701,955 of record NC_062229.1, read on the forward strand.
TAAACTTCATGTACATTTTTTTAAGCCATGTGAACAAAAAACTTATTTGCTCACTTTTTGCATTTGAAGTATTCTTCAATGACATCTATGGCCTAAGATTCATTGCCATAGTCCTTAACCACTACACAACTGCAACCAACCACTCTATGGAAAACTTATTTGCTCACTTCTTGCATTTGAAGTATTCTTCAATGACATCTATGGCCTAAGATTCATTGCCATAGTCCTTAACCACTACATAACTGCAACCAACCACTCTACAGTGTTTGTCCTCTTGGTGAATTTTACAGAGGCCTCCCCATTCTCCTAGTGTCTTGTCATCAACCTGAATTAAGTTGATTGGTCCTCCACCCAAGGGGCCTCCACTAATTTGACATATATAGGCTCATTACAGCTGGATGTGAGCACACAAAGATGGGCCTTGTGCACAATTCCTCTCAAAGTTCAGGTGCTTCTGCAACAAACATCAGCTTCATGTTTCATTAAGTTTACATAATGCCTGATTTGCTTACTGCTACAAATGAAATGAGGCTCAGCATCCTCAAGACAATGAGAATAGAGTCACAGCCTATAGGTGTACACTTAAGGTAAGTTTTTTTTTGGAGGGGGTAGTACCAGGGATTGAACTAAGAGGCACTCAACCACTGAGTCACATCCCCAGCCCTATTTTATATTTTATTTTATTTTTTTTCATTGTTTTATTTCTTTATTTTTATTTTTACAGACTGCATTTTGATTCATTATACACAAATGGAGTACAACTTTTCATTTCTATGGTTGTACATGATGTAGATTCACACCATTCATGTAATCATACATGAACATAGGGTAATGATGTCTGTCTCATTCTACCATCTTTCCTTCCCCCACCCCCTCCCCTGTCTCATTTTCCTCTACATAATCCAAAGTTCCTCCATTCTTCTCTTAGTCCTCCCCCTCAATTTGTATTTCATCTGTATTTTATTTAGAGACAGGGTCTCACTGAGTTGCTTAGCACCTTGCTTTTGCTAAGACTGACTTTGAACTTGCAATCCTCGTGCCTCAGCCTTCTGAGCTGCTGGGATTACAGGCATGTGCCACCTTGTCTGACTTAAGGTAAATTTTTGAGATAACTCTTTATGGACACATTAATATATATTTACTTGTAAACATTCACAGGAATTTCTACTGGTCATATTTATGATAGTAGCCTTTTAGGGAAGAGATATGCAGGAGATTGGATTCACACAGCAATACTAAAATCTCAAATTTTTTGTCATAATTTAGATCTTCATAAAATATCTATCTGAAACACACATCATGAAATGTTTAGACCTTAATATAGATGATGTGTTTTACTGAGAGTGGTAATAGATGATATTAATGCAGCATGTCCTAAATACCAGGAAATACTCCCAAAGGACCACCAGAATATTCACATGCAGATATTTGACTAAATTGGTTTGGGATGAGACGAGGGTTTCTGCGTATTTCAAAATAGGTAAATACATTCATTGATGGATGAGTCAGAGAATCATTAATTTACATACTTTAAACGATCTTTAAAAAACCTTCATACAACGAACCTATTAGGTAAGTAGATATTATCTCTATTTTGCACATTAGGAAACTGACAAATCACATTTACATCACTTACAGTACTTTTCTGTTTTGCACTTTCCTCAATTAAATGATAGTGTAAACTGACCAAATCATGCACTTGAAGTTTCCTTTAGGTAGTTGAAGTAAGAGCATTGCAATCCAGTTATCAAGAGGAGGCAGATCTATTAATCAGCTTAAGAACACTGAGACTTAAATCTGGTTCTTAGAGCCTTTCCTGATGCTACAGTCTTCAACCATACATCACAGAGTTTATGATTAGAAAAAAATGATGAAATACTATGACAGGCCACTGTCTAATGCAGAATCAAAAGCAAAGAATAAAATGGTGTCTTCTGTACAATATATTGAACTGATATTGTATGGGGATGATATACAAATAAATATGCATAAAATCAAAACCTTCAAATGTGTTTGCTAATATTTTATTAATTTTTAGTTATTGACAGGTGGAGTGTAGGTTATTTTCTCATTTGTGGTCAGGGAAGTTGTAGGATTATATGCATTTAAGTAAAGTATATCTATCAAATTTTGAAGTATATCATGCCAAGTATAGGATTTATATAATTTATAAATGACAAAATTTGTGTGAGGTATTATAACTACAAAAAAAGGGAAATCAACAAAGAGGGGAGACCAGTGAGCTAGATGAAGGAGACTGAGTGGGAGGAAGAGGAGACAGGATCGGGGAACAGTGGAATGCGTCTAACCTAACGTTCCCACGTACATACATAAATACACCACAGCGAATCTCACGTCCATGTGTATCCACAAGACACTAAGGAAAAAGACAAACAAATATAAAAATAAATAGCAGAAATATCAGTAGAGGGGAAGGAACAGGGAGAGGGAGGAAGGGAGGGAAAGGGGAATACTGGAGACTGAATTTGAGCAAATTATATGTCATGCTTCTTAAATTATACCAAAATGAATCCTAATGTCATGCATAACTAAAAAGAAACAATAAAAAACCTTTTAAAAAAGGGAAATTAGGGCTAGGGAGATAGCTCAGCTGGTAGAGTGCTTGCCTCACAAGCACAAGGCCCTGAGTTCGACCCCCAGTACCGCCAGAAAAAAAAATAAATAAAAGGGAAATTAGAAATTCTAATAATGTTGAGACTACTAGAAGATAACTGGCACAGAAAAGTATTTACTGATAAAGAACTGTAAGCATTGATGTAATGTGCAGATAACCCAGTACTCACAACTGCAGAGTTTTAAACCCTCTAAGTAAAAGGAATTTGCATCATCAACTTAGAATAAAATAAGGTAAGGGTGACTGCTTTATTTCTTGCTTAATTAGACTGATTTTCTTTACAAAGGGTGACAAATACTATTTTTTTTTATTTTTTCTTAAAAGTGTTGGCTGTATTTTACTCTGATAATGGACTAGTTATCTGTCATGTCCTTGCATCTCAATCAAGGTGTGCATAGAACAAGATGAGTAAAAAAACTGATATTGAAAGAGTTGCAGTTTAAGCTCATCATAACTAGGAAGAATCACAAAAGTGCATGTGTGTGAGCATGTAAATAAATACTTCTGTATACTTTCATACAAAGTACAGACAGGGCTGAGTGCCTGCTGGTTCTTTTCTTTAAACCATTTTCTTTTGATTTGGATCACAAAATCTAGCATGTATCCCCAAATTCCTGGAATGCTCAGAGGATCCAGACCTGCAGCCTCCCCTCTTTGGACTGCTCCTGTCCATGTTCCCACCTGGTTGTGGTGCTTGGGAACCTTTTCATCATCCTAGCTGTCAGCTCTGACTCCAACCTCCACAAGCCCATGTACTCCTTCATCTCCAACCTGTCCTTGGTTGACATCTGTTTCATCTCTACCACAGTCCCAAGATGATTGTGGACATCTGCACTCACAGCAAAGCCATCTGCTTTGTGGACTGCCTGATGCAGATGTCTTTTTCCATCCTTTTTGGATGTATGGATGACATACTTCTGAACATAATGGCCTATGGCCAGTTTGTGGCCATCTGTCACCCCTCCATTACTTAGTCATCATAAACCCTCACCTAGGTCTCTTAGTTTTGCTGTTCCTTTTGGATTCAAACAGCAGAACTCGATTACCTTAAAAATTCCCTACTTTGAGGATGTTGAAATTGCTGATTTCTTCTGTGTCCCTTCTCTGCTTCTTCATCTTGCCCATTCTTTGGATCTCTTCCTTTCTCATGGATATTTTTCTGTTGTAAATTGTTGCCTCCATTTGAGAATCCCATTCTAGGTTGGAAGTGTAAAGTTTTTTTTCCAACTGTGGGTATCATTTTTCTTTTGTTTTTCTGTTTTATGGAGGACTTGGAGTGGACCTTGGTTCAGCTGCTTCACATTTCTGCAGAAATGAGTGTTGGCCTCATTCTGTGTTTGAACCTCGCAGAATTCCTTCACCTACAGCCTGAGGGACAGAGACATTAAAAGCGCCTTGAGGTTTTCTTTCTTTTCTCTTGTGTCTTCATCAGATTTTGGTATCAAGGTGATACTGGCTTCATAGAATGAATTTGGCAGTGCTTCTATTTCACGGAATAGTTTGAGGAAGATTGGCATTAGCTCTTCTTTAAAGGTCTAGCAAAACTCAGCTGAGAATTCATCTAGTTCCAGTCTTTTGATCATGTCTATGCTTGAGAAGGATGTGCTGAAATCACCCAGCATTACTCTATCAAAACTATACTGAAATTTCATCTCTTTTCATTTAGAACGGTAGTCATGAGGAATACAAATAACAGTGATTGCTGTTGAGAATGTGGGAAAGTTACACAATGTTGGTGAGACTTCAAATTAGTACAACCACTTTGGAAATCAGTATGGAGTTTCCTCAAGAGACTAGAAATAAAACCACCATATGACCCAGCTATCCCACTCCTTGCTTTTTATCCAAAGAAGCTAAAATCAGCATATATATTGATACAAGCATACCAATGTTTATAACCATGAAATTCACAATAGCCAAGTTGTGGAACAAGTCTAGGTACCCATCATTCAATGATCAAATAAAGAAAATGTGACATATATACAAAATGGAGTTTTACTCATCCATAAAAATGAAATTATGTCATTTACTAGTAAATGGATAAGACTGGAGAACTTCATGCTAGATGAAACAAGTCAGACTTAGAAAGTCAAAGGTCGAATACTTTCTCTTTATGTGGAAGCTAGAGAAAAAAGAAACAGGAAAAAAAGCCATCTCACAAAAACAGAAGGAAGACCAGTAGAATAGACACTAGGGATTGGAGACAAGGGAGGGCGAATGGGGAAGGACTGGGGGATAAATTCTACCAAATTTTGCTATGTCCATGTACAACTGTACTACAGTGAATGCTGAATATGTATAATTATAATTCACTGGTTAAATGAATAATAATAATTAAGGGGACACCAGTAGAATAGAGTACACAGATGGCAGAGGGAGAAAGAGAAGGTGCTGGGGAAGGAGATGGTTCAAATTATGAGGGTGTTTGAATATGGCATAATGAATTCCATTATTTTGTGTAATTATAAAGCCATCCTGAGAGTTCACAGAATAACAGTCTAATCTCTGGACCTGTGGAATTTATTTGAAATGTGCTAGAGAAAGCAGAAGAATTGAAAATTTATACATGAAAATTCTGGTTCTTTGGTTACATTTTTTGGTAGATTTTATTCCAATGATGTTTCATAACAGTATGGTGGTAACCAGAGTTGGGGAGAGGAATAATGGGGAATTGTGAAAAGGGGTATAAATTTTCAATTTATAAAGGTGAAAAATTTCTGTGTGGAAGATGGTGATGGTTGAACAACAATGCTCAGTGATTAAAACCACTGCATACTCAAAAAGGTGAAAAGGTAAGTTTTTTGTTACATATATTTTCCCACAACAAACAATGGAAATGCATTTGGGTCTTTGAGAGAGAGAGAGAGAGAGAGAGAGAGAGAGAGAGAGAGAGAGAGAGAGAGAGAGAGAGAGAGAGAGAGAGAGAGAGAGAGAGAGAAGAGTATTACACCCCAGAGCCTCTTGCTTACTTGAGGAAGAAACCACATCCTTTAGGGGGACATTCACTTTCTTGTCTTCTTCCACTATCATTGAAAAGTCCTCAGAGATTTGGAGAACATGAACCAAATTGGTTAATTATGAGCCATACACATGGAGTCTCCAAGGTCATATAATAGTGAATGTGCAGCCCATTCCTCCAGCCCTTCAACTTGATGTTCCCAGTCCAGTGGACTCCATCCCTGCCTCTGCTCCTCCAGTGCTTGTCTGCATCAGGAAGCTCCTGCCCCACACTGTATTCATACCAGTACTGAAGGTAGAGACTGAAGGCAGAGCCTTAACCAGAGATTTGGCAAGGGGGATTCATTGGATACTCAGCCCTTGGTCATGACCCAGCAGAGACCCAGAATTACCCAGTAAGTGCTGAGGAAAGTGATGGGTAGAGAGGGGACTATGGGAAGCATTGCTTCCTCCTCATCAGGACAAACACAATTTTTATAGCCAGAGTGTAAAATTTCATCCAACAGGACAGTGAAGTTCTTTTTTTTAAAATTCTGGTGGGTGGAAGTCCTAGAAATCTCATTCAATTACCTTCTTTCACTTGAAATTTAGTGGTTAGGAAAATTACAAATAGGAATCCAGTCCTCATGGCTGGGCATGGTTGTCTGGTGTTTCAGTTGTCTGATTCCCAGTCTCTGGAATGGGAGAATGGGTGGAGTGCTTCATGATCTTCAGTCTGAGATGAAGGGGTCCCACAGGAGTGGCAGAGTATCAGTTGGAAGAAGCCTGTGGATTAGGAGCTGGAGAGGGGTTAGCATATGACCAGAGATGGGAATCCCTATGGGAGAACTGTCCAGGTCATCTGAGAAGAAACGCGAGTGAAAGGGTCAGTCCAAGTAAAAGCAAAGAGATCCTGTGAATCAGGGTGAAGTGGGACAGTAAAAACGCATCCTTCAAATCTAGCACTGAAAAGTATGTAGTGGAAGAGGGGATAGAGGAAAGCAAGGTGTAAGGATTGGACACAACAGGAAAGATGGGGACCACTGCTGAGTTAATTATGCAGAGGTCTTGCACTAAGCGGTAAGATCCATTAGGCTTCCTAAAGCCAGGATGGGAGTGTTATAAGGTGAGTTGGTATGGTGCAGGAAGCCTTTCTGCCTTAAATCCTGAATGATCGGTTGAAGTCCTACAAGGCTCCTTTGGGGAAGGGGATATTGGACCTCTGTTTGAGCTGTATATTCCTGTAGAGTCATAAGGAGAGGAATAGCAGAGGAGTTTTGGCTGAGGCACATGGTGGTTGAGAAGGAAATAGAGGCACCCAATTTGGTTAGGATGTCCCTTCCCAGAAGGAGAATGGGACATGAAGGAATTATCAAAAAGCAATGAGTAAAGCCAACTTGTCCTATAATGGCAGCTTATTAGAGGTGTTTGAAGGGGGTTATATGGTTTTCCCTCTACCCCAACAATAGAGGATTTGGCAGGGGAAGTGGGTCCCCAAAACTCCTGCAGCACTGAGAAGGTGGTTCCAATGTCTATAAAGAAAGGGATCTGCCTGCCTGCCACTGTAAGGGTCACCCAGGGCTCCTGAGCAGTGGTGGTTGTCGGGTGCAGAAATTTCGGGACCCTTTATTCATCCATTGCCAATCCCAGCAAGTTGACAGAGGTAGGGGGCGAGGATGACCTGGCACTTCTCTGAGCACCAGGGCAATCCATTGCCTATTGTCCCAGTTGGTGGCATTTTGGACAAGGACTTGGGGGCTGCTAGGGGTTGGGGCAGGCTCCTGCCCAGTGGCCCTCTTGCCCACACTTGAGGCATGGGCTTGGAGGTCTTCTGGGAGCTTGGGTGCCCCTGGTGGTGGACAGTTGGGCAGGTCTAGCTGGCTGAAAGGCTTTGGCCAGCATTTGGTATTTTAATTTTTGTTTTTTTTCTTCCCTTCCATTATAAACCTTGAATGCCACTGCTAGAACCTCTGGCTGTGGGGTAAGGGGCCCCCTATCCAACTGCCTCAATTTAACCTTTATGTCAGGGTAACTTTGGGAAAAATAATAAGTTGTAAGTAACTTATTTAAAGTTATAGTCAAAAGATTGGTTCTTGTTGTAAAAGTACTGTGATCTCAAATAGGGGATATAATGTGGGTCTCAGTCAAAATTCAAGATAGCTATTATACAAACTGAATATATTATTTTACTCTTGCTAATTTCATTTTGTAAAACTGTTACCTGTTACTATTTTGCAGAAGTAGCTGCTTCCAGAACACACAACCTAGTGTTCTTACCTAGGTAACTTGTGATAATAAGTCATCACCTATAGAACAGATAGTGGTAACTTCCAGTACTAATACAGATAATGTAAACCTCAATTAGATAAAAGGGGGTAAACAACTGTAAAGTCATAGACATTGAAGTTAAAGCCCAGTACCCTTACTTTATGACTGGTGAGACTGACTTGCTTGATGGTTAAGATCAAACTTAGAGATTGAGATTAAATACAGAGGTCAAGAAAAGTCCCTATTTGGGTCTTGCCCTCAAAGTCAGCCTGAACCCAGGGAACAAGAGGACTTCTCTAAGGAGCTTTGCAGCTCTGGGTCACACAACCTCCTGAGCATGGAGATTGATGAGGCCACTAGAAGAAAAGTCACTCAGTGCACCTGCTGCAGAGGAGGGTCATGGAAAAAGGGAGACATCACTTGATGCTTCCAAAGGAAGCCACCTCATTGAGGAGACCCTGCCTAACCAAGGGCACTAATGGAGTTAAGAAGGTGCTCTTAAGTTCTCTATGAGTGACCCCTGTGGGAACTCAACTGACTCTTTAACAGACAGGAACAGGTCAGTTTGACCAGTTTGATCTTAGACACCCAGCAAAACAGTTAAAACCAAAATATAGCCATTCTTAGGCATTTAAAAGAAATAATAGTTAAATATAACTTAAGAGGTACACTTGTGTTAGTCCACTAGAATAAAGACTAAAAGCTACAAAAGAGAGATTCTTAGGCAAATGTGCCTGATAACTATCAAGAGAAACTACCAGAGTCAGAAGTATTTAGTCAGTTTAAAGCCTGTAGACCTTCCTAAGCTACACAGGTAGACTTAATCTGTGTTTAGTATGATTATCTAGCCCTAAGTAACAGAATTATAGAGATCTCTACTAAATGTTGTGTTTACATTCCTGATAACCTGGACAATGTTAAAGTTCACAAATAAAGGCCTTGTTCTCTCCAGCCTTTGCTAGGCCTTGTTATGGGAACAACTTCTCAGTTCTTCCACTCCCTGGTGAGGAATTATTGACTTCTGTCATCTTTATGATATTCATTGGCATGTTCCAGATGCTGCAACATTTACTTTGTACTAACCTCATTTCAGTGTTCATGTCTTTTTGTTCTTCTCTCATAGAAGCACCCACCTCCAGATGACTTTGCAACCTGCTCTTCCCCAACCAGACTTCTACCTTGGACCCCTTGATTGATCCAATTTTTAAAAGGGAACTCCAAACTGCTTGGCCCTAGCTGCCCCCTTCCAGCTTCGAAGCAGCCAGAACAATCAATGCCCCCTTTTCCTTACAGCAGTTAGGAGTTCCTAAAGCAAAAGGGGGGAATGAAACCAGAATTAAGGACAGGTAGTAAGTGTAGAAAAAGGGGATTGGGTCAAATTGAGGAAATGAAGCCATGAAGTCATCTGCCTCTTGTTTGGAGACTGCCCCTGGAAGAATGGAATGTCAAGAATCTCCAAGCTCATTGATTACCAAATTTACCTGCCTTTATCAAGGACTGTAAGCATGGAGCTGCTAATTAATGCCCCCTGGGCCCTTACCTGTATGAATCACCTTGGCCCTCCCCCTGCCCATGGCTTCTCACTTAATGCAAAACCAGGCCTAGTCAGTAGGCAGGAAGGAGAGATAAAGGGGGGAGAGAACTGGAGAACAAAAGAGACTTTCACCTATAAAAGATGTAGGGTGCGCTCACTTCTTGGGACTTTAGAACATCAGTCATGGCCCACTTCTTCCTGGCAGGAGAAGTTTGTATTATTGTCTTTAAATAAAACCTGCTTAATATGCTTGCCTTGGCGTGCTTCTCTAGTGTTCATTCTTCAACATTAGAAGGAGCAGAACTTGTCACCAGTAAATGGTGGTATCAATCTGCCCACCCAGTCTCAAAAAGGGACCTAAAGGGAATTGCCAATTGTATTATTTTTAAAGAAATTGACCAGAGTTTAAGTATGTACTTCAGATGTCCCTGTGGTTTAGACCTCTGGACATCTGCTTAAAACTTTGTGATGGCTAGGAAACAGTGAAGAAATTTAGTACATCAGACCCAGAGCCTGATAATTCAGTTTTATTTTTTATTAGAGCCTTATGGTTATACATAGAAGTTGACTTCATCCTGGTAAACTCATACATGCATGGAAATCAATTTCAGCTCATCATCCCCCCTCTTCCCTCCCACTCTCCCTACCTTCCCTCTCCCAATCTCCTTCCTCTATTCTCCTTCCTTCATTCATCTATTAATTTATATTTGATAGGTTTTTTATGTTATTCTATCCTTCCCTCCCTCTTTCCTTTATTTTACTCTAGCTTCTGCATGTGAGAGAAAACATTTGGCCTCTGAGTTGCTAATTTCACTTAGCATGATAGTCTCCATTTTCATCCATTTACTGAACATGTCCATAATTTCATCCTTTTTTAATGACTGAGTAGAAGTCAATTTCTTAATCTATTCTTTTTTCGGGAGCAGCTTGGTTGATTCCATAATTTAGCTAATCGTGCTGCTATAAACACTGATGTGTCTGTGCCACTGTAGAATGCCAATTTTAGAACTTTTGGGAAGTTACCAAGTAGTGGGTTATCTGGGTTGACCGTTCAGTTTTGAATCTATCTGCAACACTTGTGTCTGTGACACAGGAAGGTTGTTAGCACCTCTGAGACTCAGCATTGCCATCTGAGATAATTTCTAGATGATACAACTGTAGTGAGTTTAGATTAAACAAATAATGGGTACTCCCTATTTTATTAATATGTGATAAATGTGTAAAAGAAGAGTGAAATACACTTTAGATATTATTATTAATAATGAGGTTAATCTTCATATTCAAATAAAATATAATGTAAACTATAATGTATTTGAACTTACTGTTTCCACATTTCAGTGACAGGATATTTTATTTTGTCCTTATCTAAGTATAAGTTGTGTATTTAGAGAAAAATGACTAATCTTTCATTTCCGATTCCCCATAGCCTATACTTTGTTAGGCATAGAGAAGGAATCAAAAATAAGTAGTCTCTGTTAAACCCTGAGTAGACTCTTCCTAAGTTCACAAAAATTGACTGTAATCAATGCAGTTTCAACTCTCTAAAGATTTCCTTTCTGCACTTTCCTCCCTTTCGGGAATGTCTAACAGAACAAGATATAAGATATAATATCTCTTGTGTCTGTATCATGGACTCATGAATCTTAAATTTTCATTTACCATCACTTATGCTATTTAATTATTCAAGGATAATGGTGAGATATTCATGGATATTAACACATAAAAAGGGGGAGAAAGATATGGGCAAATAACCTTTTTTGGGAGGGATGCTGCAGATTGAACCCAGGGGTGCTGAGTCACTGAGTCACATTTTTTTTTTATATTTTATTTAGAGATAAGTTCTCATTGAGTTGCTTAGGGACTCACTGAGTTGCTTAGGGACTCGCTAAGTTGCTGAGGCTGACTTTGAACTCACCATCCTTCTGCCTTAGGTCCCTAAGCCACTGGTATTACAGGAATGTCCCATTGTGCCCACCTGCAAATAATATTTATGTTTGATCTGATTCACATTTTGGAGCCACATCACTGCAGGCTTTGTTGGACTTTTCCATTTTTTTCTCACTCACCACTTCCATAACAATGAAAATCTTTATTTGAATGAACAGTACAATGACCAAATATTTCTTTGGTTTGAAATTTCCCTTACATACATATTGGTATTTCTCTCTCAACTTTCATCAAGTAGCATGTGCTCAGAAAGGTGTAGAGATTACACACATCAGCACTCAGGTACTAGAACATGATCCAGGACTACAACACTGATTTCCTGACACCCATTCCAGTACACCATCTTCTCTGCTAGGACCAAATGACCCATTATTTCCTATATGAAATGAAAATTTTTGGTCAATGATCATGTAAACATTATTAATAGATGTATGTTAGCAATATTCCTGAAAGTACATGGTAACAGTAATATGTTATAATTTATTTGGACTAAATTTTTTTCATTAGACAAACATAGGTGAGTGACATAAAATGGAATGAACAGGGGCTGGGGATATAGCTCAGTTGGTTAAGTGCTTGCCTCAGAAGCATAGGGCCCTGGGTTCTAATCCCCAGCACCAAAAAAAAAAAAAAAAAAAGAAAAAAAGAAAAAAAAATGAATGAACATTCACCTTGGTATGGAATATTGGTATCTTTGGAATTCAAGTAACTATCAATCACACAAATATATTCTGGAAAGTTTCATTTGTGTGACATGGAGAGAGGCATGGGAATTTTGAAAAGATAGTCATAATAATAAACTCACTCATTAAATGATGTATCTCTCTTAGGTAATAAAGTGTATCAGTTAAAACATTCAAAGTTGATGTAAGTAATTCACAGTAGACTTAATTGCACATGCCAATGTGAGCTAGTAAAATTCAGGGGCAAAAGGTTTGCTTTGTAGTCTACTTAGGTGAGCTTTAGGTACTGAATAGGTAAGCTTTTAAAAAACTGCTGATGGACACAAATCAGGACTGGTATGCACATACTGAAAAAATGTGTGCATAGAATCATAATAGCAGTTTCTTGTGAGGAACTGTTGTGCAGAAGAATGGGATCCTGCAGGGAAACCAAGAACTCAAATTTCATGGGTAAAAATGAAAATTCCTCTGAAATGTTAATTCTGAAACATATATTTATTTTTTAATCTATTGGTTCTTTTAGTTATACATGACAACAGAATTCATTTTGATATAATTATACAAGCACGGAATAAATCTTATTCTTATGGATGTACATGATGGTGCAACCTGTCCTTGATTGACATCTGTAGCACTCCACTGTGGTCCCTAAGATGATTGTGGACATCCAAACTCACAGTGGAGTCATGTCCTATGGAGAAAGCCTGCCTCAGATGTCTCTTTTTCTCATTTTTGGAAGTATGGATGGTATGCTTCTGACTGTGATGGCCTATGACCAATATGTGGCCATCTGTCATCTCTGCATTATCCTGTCATCATGAACCCTCATCTCAGTGACTTCTTAGTTTTTATGTCTCTTTTTTTAGTCTTTTTGAATCCCAGATGCACAATTTGATTGTTTTACACTATATGTCCTTCAAGGATGAGGAAATTACTAACTTCTACTGTAAACCTTCCCAGGTCCTTAACCTTGCCTGTTCTCATACCTTTACCAGAAGCATAGTCATATATTTTGTTGGTGCCATCTCTGGTTTTTCTTCCTTTCTCAGGGATTCTTTGTTCATGCTATAAAATTACTTCCTCCATTCTGAGGGATTCCTTCCTCAGGTGGGAAGCACAAAGCCTTCTCCACCTGTGGGTCTCACCTCTCAGTAGTTTGCTTATTTTATGGAACAGGCATTGGAGTGTACCTGGCTTCAACTGTGTCACAATCTCCTAGTAAGATTGCTGTGTCCTCCATGATGTACACAGTGGTCATTCCAATGCTGAATCCCTTCATTTACAGCCTGAAGAATGAGGATATTAAAAGTGCAGTGAGGAGGCTGCACAGCAGAATTGTCAAATCTCAGAACCTCTGGCACCCACTTGAAATGTAGGTAGGAAAAGGAAACAGACCTAATGATCTATACCTGTTTAATGCCTGCTTGGTCACATTATTTCTTGTTATTTCATATTCCTCATGCATTATAGTAGAATGGTGTGTGACTGGGTTGGGAACAGTTAGGGATGTGAACTTTTTAATATGGGTAAAAATTTGTTTGGAGAATGCTTCACAACAAAGTATATTTTAATAACATCATTGAAGATGGTACTTAAAACAGCTTAAATGGTATATGCCTATTAGGTGTATTTTAACATAATAAAATGGAGAAAATGAAGATGACTCTTTAAAAAATTACAATCAAAATGAGCAGAACTCATGAACTTCCTCCTCAGTACAGGCAGCTTCCAAAACCATCTGTGAGTATTCTTTTCATCTTCTTCCTACACTCATATTTGAATTCCTTAAACATTGGAATAACAGGGATGAGTTTGCCATATTGTGAGTACTGTGCATGGAGACTCCAAGGGCATATGCTGCCAGCATTCCTCTTGTGTCTCCAGTCTTTGGTGTGATGACTTTGGTCCAGTGGGTGACATATCTGAGTGCACCTCCCATGGTTTTCTGCATCTGGATTCTCCTATGTGCCACTATATTCATATTGACCCTGAGGACAGAGACCAAACCTTTATTGGTTGCCTGGCAGGGGAAGGGTACTGTATCCACCATCCTTGGTTATGAGGCAGCAGACAGAGAGCTTATCCAAGTGAGTGCTGAGGGAGACAGAGATGCAGGAAGCATAAACAGAAGCACTATTTCTTTATCATTGGAATGAACGTGACAGACATGTAGGGCAGATGGAAGCATAACAAAATTAGATATTCAAGTATGTAAACTGTAAATTCTATGTTCTTATTTATAGTGGAGGTGCTTTCTACCCACATGGTTGTCCTTCCTGTAGGCATCTCCACCACATAGTTAAAATAGGTCCCTGTAAACTGTTTCATGAGCACTCCAAAATACTCATTGTGCTGATGATGGTGATGAAGAGGAGGACAATAGCTGCAATATGATGAGCCATTACTAAGGGCTTCCTAAGTGGTAATCTCTGAGCTATGGCTCTGTGTAGCCTATTTCACTTCCTGTGCACAGTCTTCCTGAAGTAGAATGCTCCCGCATTGCTATTCTTTTACTGGAAGAAAGGTACATACTCTTGTGTAGCATGAACTAGGTGGTTAGGTGGAAAAGATTGATGCCTTCTTTGAGTTGATCTGTCTAAAGATCAAGTTAGAGATACTGAAAAAAAATCAAACAGAGATCCTTGAAATGAAGGAAACAGTAAACAAAGTTAGAAACTCCATAGAAAGCATAACCAATAGGATAGAACACCTGGAAGACAGAACCTCAGACATTGAAGACAAAATATTTAATGTTGAAAACAAAGTTGGCCAAACAGAGAAGATGGTAAGAAATCATGAACAGAATCTACAAGAATTATGGGATATCATGGAAAGGCCAAATTTAAGAATTATTGGGATTGAGGAAGGCTTAGAGAAACCAACCAAAGGAATGAACAAACTATTTTATGAAATAATATCAGAAAATTGTCCAAATCTGAAGAATGAAATGGAAAACCAAGTACAAGAGGCTGATAGGACTCCAAATATACAAATTTCAAACAGACTCACACCAAGGCACATTATTATGAAAATAGCTAACATACAAAATAAAGACAGAATTTTAAAGGCCGTGAGAGAAAAGAATCAAATTACATTCAGGGGAAAACCAATAAGAATATCAGCAGATTTTTCAATCCAGACCCTAAAAGCTAGAAGGGCCTGGAACAACATTTACCAAGCCCTGAAAGAAAACGGATACCAACCAAGAATCTTATACCCAGCAAAACTTACTTTCAGATTTGACAATGAAATAAGATCTTTCCATGATAAACAAAAGCTATAGGAATTTACAAAAAGCAAGCTGGTATTACAGAACATTCTTAGCAAAATATTCCATGAGGAAGAGATGAAAAACAATGATGCAAATCAGCAACGGGAGGAACTAGCCTAAAGGAATAGCCAAAGAAAGGAGAAACCAAATCATGTCAAAAAACAAAAATGAGTCAAATGACTGGGAATACAAATCATATCACAATAATAACCCTGAATGTTAATGGCCTGAACTCATCAATCAAAAGACAGACTGGCAGAATGGATTAAAAAGAAAAATCCAACAATATGCAGCTTGCAAGAGACTCACCTCATAGAAAGAGATACCTATAGACTAAAGGTGAAAGGATGGGGAAAAACATACCATGCACACAGACACAGCAAAAAAGCTAGAGTATCCATCCTCATTTCAGATAATGTGGACTTCAAGCCAAAACTAGTCAGAAGGGATAAAGAAGGACATTACATACTGCTTAAGGGAAGCATAAATCAGCAAGACATAACAATCATAAATATCTATGCCCTGAACATTGGTTCATCCACGTACGTCAAACAAATCCTTCTCAATTACAGAAATCAAATAGACCACAACACAATAACACTAGGCGATTTCAACACACCTCTCTCACCACTGGATAGATCTTCCAAACACAAATTGAATAAAGAAACCATAGTTCTCAATAACATAATCAACAATATAGACTTAATGGACATATATAGAATATACCATCCAACAAAGAACGAATATACTTTCTTCTCAGCAGCACATGGATCCTTCTCTAAAATAGACCATATTTTATGCCACAAAACTACTGTTAGCAAATACAAGAAGATAGAGATACTACCTTGTACTCTATCAGATCGTAATGGATTGAAATTAGAAATAAATGACAGAATAAAAAATAGAAACTTCTCCAATACCTGGAGATTAAATAATACACTATTATATGATGAATGGATAACAGAAGACATCAGGAGGGAAATAAAAAGTTCTTATAAGTAAACGAGAACAAAGACACATCATATCAAAATCTCTGGGACACTATGAAAGCAGTACTTAGAGGAAGATTTATTTCATGGGGCGCATTCAAAAAAAGAAGTAGAAATCAACAAATAAATGACTTAACACTACATCTCAAAGCCCTAGAAAAAGAAGAGCAGACCAATACCAAAAGTAGTAGGAGACAGGAAATAGTTAAAATCAGAGCCAAAATCAATGAAATTGAAACAAAAGAAACAATCAGAAAAATTAACAAAATAAATAGTTGGTTCTTTGAAAAAATAAACAAAATTGATAAACACTTAGCCACACTAACAAAGAGAAAGAGGGAGAAAACTCAAATTACTAAAATTCGGAATGAACAAGGAAACATCACAACAGACACGAGTGAAATACAAAACATAATTAGAAGCTATTTTGAAAATCTATACTCCAACAAAAAAGAAAATCTCGAAGACATCAACAAGTTTCTAGAGACATATGAATTACCTAAACTGAACGAGGAGGACATACAGAACTTAAATAAACCAATTTCAAGCAATGAAATAGAAGAGGTCATCAAAAGCCTACCAACAAAGAAAAGTCCAGGACCAGATGTGTTCTCAGCCGAGTTCTACAAAACCTTTAAAGAAGAGCTCATTCCAATACTCCTCAAATATTCCATGAAATAGAAGAGGAGGGAACCCTCCCAAACTCATTCTATGAAGCCAATATCACCCTGATACCTAAACCAGACAGAGACACATTGAGGAAAGACAATTTCAGACAAATATACTTAATGAACATTGACGGAAAAATTCTCAACAAAATTTTAGCAAATCGCATCCAAAAATACATTAAAAAGATAGTGCACTACAATCAAGTGGGTTTTATCCCAGGGATGCAAGGTTGGTTCAATGTCCAGAGCCAGGAAGCCACGCCCCTGCCTTGCCACATGTTGAGCTAAGATGGCGCCTGCCGAATACTGGTGCGGCATGCCTCTCTTTCTCACATGTAAGTGTCAGACAATACTATGCGTGTATCAGGCTAGATTGCATGGTGCTTTATGATTGGCCAAGTATACTTCCTTACTTTCCTCGGATTGGCTTTTGTACTTAATGTAAATTGGACTCACTTCTTTAATAAAGGAGACTTGATCAGGCTTTTGTCTTGTCTCCATTTCTCGTGTCTCTTGTCTCTCCCAATCCCCACTCCCCTTTCCAGGTTCCCGCTGTAGTCCTGCCGGTCAGGTCAAATTGTCGCCCAACATGGGGCCTGAACACAGGGGAAATCGCGATGGAAGAGGCATTTGATAAGTTTGACTGAACAAAACAGAAGTCAGTTCAACAAAGATCGCCACATGAACCTGCCGCATCACTCTTAAAAGGTACAGTGACACCTAATCATGGGACAAGAATTAAGTAAGCATAAAATTTTTGTTAAGCAATTAAAAGAAGCCTTAAAGACATGGGGAGTAAGGGTTAAAAGTAATGAGCTTTTTATGTTTTTTGAACTTATCAAGGACACCTGCCCGTGGTTCCCACAAGAAGGAAACATTAATCTAAGAAGCTGGGATAGAGTGGGAGCTGCCTTGAAGGACTTTCATAGAACATTCGGTCCAGATAAGATTCCTGTTACAATTTTTGCTTACTGGAGTCTCATAAAGGATATTTTAGAGCACACAACAAACGATTCTGATATAGCAGCACCTGTTTCTCAGACAGAGGACCTTCTTACCAACAGGGCTTAGCAATGGCGGCTGATTTTAGTGGGCAAACAGTGAGATACTTTCTTAATAATAAAGATAAAGACAGGAGGGCCTGCTTTCAATGCGGTAAGGGTGGACATTTTGCCAAAGATTGCAGATCAGACTTACAAAAAACTCTTAAGACCAAGACACCTGGTCTCTACCCTAGATGCAAAAGAGGAAAACATTGGGCTAATGAGTGCAAGTCCAAAAGAGATGATCAGGGAAATCCCCTGCCACCACAGCAGGGAAACGGGAGGAGGGGCCGGCCCCAGGCCCCGAAACAAGCATATGGGACAATCAGCTTTGTTCCAACCAGCAGCAACAGCAACAACAACAAAAAAAATCCATTTCAGACCTCAGTAGAGCAACACCAGGAAGTGCAGGATTGGACCTCAGTTCCACCTTCTATGTCATAGTAAACCCTGAAATGGGCCCTCAAGCCTTGAGTACTGGAAATCTTGGCCCATTACCCCCAGATTATTTTAGCCTAATTTTAGGAAGAAGTAGTTCCAACATAAAAGGTTTACAAGTACTCCCAGGAGTTGTAGATCAAGATTTCCTGGGAGAAATTAAGATCATGGCTAAAACAGGGAACAACATTGTTACCGTTACTCAGGGAGAAAGAATAGCACAATTGATATTGTTACCTTTAGTTCCAACTAAACACCCAGTTCAAAATCCTAGGAGAGGAAATAAAGTTTTTGGATCCTCTAATGTATATTGGGTACAACACATAACTGATCAAAAACCTTCTTTGACCTTATGACTAGATGGCAAATCATTTAAAGGTCTGATAGATACTGGAGCAGATGTAACTATAATTAAACAAGAGGATTGGCCTTCTTGGCCTATCACAGAAACTATGATCAATATTCGGGGTATTGGCCAAAGTACAAATCCCAAGCAGAGTTCTAAATACCTCACTTGGAGAGACAAAGAAAACAATACTGGTTTCATCAAGCCTTATATCATACCTCATTTACCTGTTAATTTGTGGGGAAGAGACCTACTTTCTCAGATGAAAGTAATTATGTGCAGCCCCAATGAAACTCTTGCTGCTCAAATGCTATCTCAGTGATATACACCAGGTAAAGGACTAGTAAAGGCCGAAAATGGTATTTTACATCCCATTCCCAATGTGGGACAGATAGACAGAAAAGGTTTGGGAAATTTTTGATTTTGGCCATTGACATGCCTGCACCCCAACTGTGTGCAAATCCAATAACTTGGAAATCAAATGAACCAGTTTGGGTTGATCAAATGGTCGCTAACTTCTGAAAAACTTGAAGCTGCTCAAATGTTAGTGCAGGAACAACTAACAGCTGGACATATCATAGAGAGTAACTCTCCTTAGAATACTCCTATATTTGTAATTAAGAAAAAATCTGGTAAATGGAGATTACTACAGGACTTAAGGGCTGTCAATGTCACTATGGTGCTCATGGGAGCCCTACTACCAGGGCTGCCTTCTCCAGTAGCCATCCCTCAAGGATATTTTAAGGCAGTTATTGACCTCAAAGATTGTTTTTTCACCATCCCTCTACATGTAGATGATCAAAAAAGATTTGCTTTTAGTCTACCATCAATAAATTTTAGGGAACCTATGAAAAGATATCAGTGGAAAGTATTGCCACAAGGGATGGCTAACAGTCTGACCTTGTGCCAAAAATTTGTTGCTCGTGCCTTACAACCTATTAGAGATTCTTGGAAACAGATGTATATTGTTCATTATATGGATGATATACTCATAGCAGGACAATCAGGAGAACAGGTATTACCATGTCTCACAGAACTTAAATAGCAATTGACTGCAGCAGGGTTACAAATTGCTCCAGAAAGGGTTCAGCTACAACATCCTTATACTTACCTAGGCTTTTTGCTCAATGGTCCTAGGATCATTAATCAAAAGGCAACCATCAGGAGAGATCATTTAAAGACCCTTAATGACTTTCAAAAACTTCTTGGTGATATAAATTGGCTTTGACCATACCTTAAATTAACCATAGGGGAATTAAAACCATTGTTCAAGATATTAAAAGGGGACCCTAACCCACAATCATCCAGGGCTATATCTCCTAATGCATTAGTCGCTCTTAAAAAGGTAGGACGCTATTGCAGGTCAATTTGTTACCAATATTGATTATTCTCACCCCTTAACACTCATTATATTTAATACTTCTATCACCCCAACAGGTCTTTTCTGGCAAGATAACCCTATTATGTGGATCCATCTTCCTTCCTCACCCAGAAAGATGCTGTTGCCTTATTATGATGCAGTAACTGATCTGATTATCATGGGGAGAGAAGATTCTAGAAAATATTTTGAAACAGAACCATATAAAATTATTCAACCCTACACCCGACCTCAGGTCAATTGGCTATTACAAAATACTGACACGTGACCTATAGCTTGTGCCTCATTCACAGGTGATATAGATAATCATTATCCACCAAATAAATTGGTTCAATTTTGCAAACTACATCTTTTGTGTTCCCTCGTATTATCAGAAGGGAGACCTTATACAATGCTCTTGTAGTCTTCACTGATGGGTCATCCACAGGAACAGCTGCTTACACTTTCCTTGATAAAACTCTCATTTTCCAGACAAAATGCACATCTGCCCAACTTGTCAAATTACAGGCTATCATTGCAGCTTTATCTGCCTTTCACAATCAAACCCTTAATATCTACACAGACAGTGCCTACCTAGCACACTCGGTGCCACTCCTTGAAACTGTCCCTCAGATCAGAAATGTTTCTAAAACTGTATCACTATTCCTTCAATGCCAGACCCTAATCCATAACAGAGGGGAGCCTTTATTTATTGGACACATCAGAGCTCACTCTGGCCTTCCAGGGCCATTGGTCAAAGGCAATAAAATTGCTGACACAGCCACTAAAGTGGTTGCAGTAGCCTTTTCAGATAATATTAGACAAGTTCAAGACACTCATAACTAACACCATTTAAATGCCCACTCTCTTAGGTTACTCTACAAAATCACTAGGGAACAAACAAGGCAAATAGTAAAAGGCTGTACCACGTGGGTACTCATCTACCAGTTCCACATCTAGGAGTTAATCCTAAAGGCCTTGTTCCTAACATGATATGGCAAATGGATATTACTCACTTCTCAGAATTGGGCAATCTAAAATACATTCATGTTTGCATAGATACATTTAGTGGATTTATAATGGCTACTCTTCAGGCTGGAGAAACAACAAAACACGTAATTGCCCATTTATTACATTGCTTCTCAGTCTTGGGCATACCTAAACAAATTAAACAGATAACAGACCTGGATATACAGTCAAAACCCTCCAAAAATTTTGTGACAAATTACAAATTCAACATGTCACCAGAATTCCTTATAATCCTCAAGGCCAACGAATGGTCGAAAGAGCTCATCTTTCCCTTAAAACTACTATTGATAAAATAAAAAAGGGAAAATGGTACCCAATCAAGGGTTCTCCCCATAATATACTCAGTCATGCTTTACTCATTCTCAATTGTTTAAAAATGGATGATCATGGGAAATCTGCCGCTGATTGTTTCTGGCACCCGGAATCTCAAAAGCATTTTGCCATGGTAAAATGGAAAGATCTATTGGATGGTTCATGGCATGGTCCAGACCCAGTCTTGATCTGGGATCGAGGTTCAGTCTGCATCTTCTCTCAGAAAACTGATGCAGCCAGATGGCTGCCAGAGTGCCTTGTGTGTCAAGTTAGTGAAGTTACCTCCTCCAGGGATAAAAATCATCCCTGAGAGTCTTTTCTTCTCCTTCCACAGGTATGAACAAAACATTGCTTCTCTGGATAATGGCTGCCTGTTCACTGCTCTCCTACAGTCATGCAGGGTTTGGGGACCCTGCTAAGGTTCGTGAGTATTTATTGGAGCTCAAAAACAAACCATGTAAGTGTGAGGGAGGATTTATATTGAGTACTAATGAGACAAGTTACAAGCCATCATACATCGGTAATCTCCCAAAACAATGCATAGAGATAGACTGTGGCAGTCACATCGCATTTTGGAAGACACATACTCTGTGGTACTATATTGAAAAACCACAAATTAATCCTGCAGTTAATGGCAAACCTGCACCCTGTCCTTGCACAACCTTTTACACTTCCTTCCATAGCTCCTGTTATTCCTTAGCTCAAACTTGTTCCTCAGGGAATAAAATCTATTTTACTACCACCTTATTAAGGGCTCATCCAGGATCAGCTGGAGGGGATTGGTCTAATAACCCTGAAAAATTAAGTGTTGCCTCATGTCCTGCAGATTTAGTAGGGAAAGCAGTTTGCTGGTTTACTATGGCCCCTCTACATGTATCTGATGGAGGAGGTCCCCAAGACTCTAATAGAGCCAAACAAGTCCATGAAAAAATTCAACAGATGTACGAGGAACTCCATCCCAGTCTCTTATATCACCCACTAGCATTATCTAAACACAGACCTTCTGAGATAGACCCTGCCTCTTATGATATCCTTGAGGCCACTCACACCTTGCTTAATTTGTCCAATTCTCCCTTGACTGCAGATTGTTGGCTTTGCCTGCAGCTAGGATATCCCATTCCACCAGCTATTCCAATTGATTATAGAAATGACTCAGCTACTAACCTCACTAGAAAAATTTCTGAAAATATACCCTATCCTAATACACCATGGTCCAATTTCACCAGTAAAAATTGTCTACTGACTCCACCATTTTTGGTACAACCATTCACGTTTTCCAATACTACTTGCTTTTTCTCACCTGGGTATAATAATACCTGGGACTTAGATGTAGGGACTATAACATTTAGTGATTGCTTTGAGACATTCAATTTTTCACAGCCATTGTGCCCTCCTAATGGCACTGTATTTGTTTGTGGAGGTAATAAGGTTTTACTCAACTGCCTATCATTTGGACTGCACTATGTGTCTTAGCTGCCTTGCTCCCAGATGTAAACATTATTCCAGGAGATAAGTCTGTTCCTATACCAACAATTGATCACATTGCAGGGCGAGCTAAATGCGCTGTCACTTCCATCCCTTTACTTGCAGGACTTGGAATAACAACAGCAGTGGCCTCAGGTACTACTGGTTTGGGGGTCTCTCTTACTCGATATACTAAATTATCCAAACAATTGATCTCTGATGTGCAGATACTCTCAAGCACTGTACAAGATCTTCAAGATCAGGTAGATTCCTTAGCAGAAGTGGTCCTACAAAATAGGAGAGGTTTAGACCTTCTAACTCCCGAACAGGGAGGCATTTGTTTGGCTTTGCAGGAGAAGTGCTGTTTCTATGCCAACAAGTCAGAAATCATTAAGGACAAGATCAAACAGCTACAAGAAGACCTAGAAAAATGCCGATGAGCACTGGCTGATAATCTACTATGGACTGGACTCAATGGACTCCTTCCCTATCTCCTTCCATTCTTAGGTCCCCTTCTTTGCTTGCTGCTCATCATATCTATATGACCTGTGATATTCAACAAGATCATGGCTTTCATTAAAGCTCAAATTGAGGCTATACAGGCAAAACCTATTCAGGTTCATTACCATCGACTGGAGATGATGGATTGTGATGGTGCAACATCTGATTAATATTAGCTCTTAATAAACCATCACCCCTGTGAGCTGACCTGGACAGTCAATGACGGGTAAGATTCGTGAGAGCTCATACCAACCTAAGAAAGGAAATGAGGGCTAGAGCCTCATTATCCAATGACGGGAAAGGATGTTGCTCTGTCACGGACAACCTAAGACAGGCGCAGTTGCTGAGGGATTGTCACTCCAGCTCTATAAAATAAAAAAGGGGGACCTGTCCGGAGCTGGCAGACCACGCCCCCGCCTTGCCACATGTTGAGCTAAGATGGCGCCTGCCGGATACTGGCGGGGCATGCCTCTCCTGCACATGTAACTGTCAGACAATACTATGCGTGTATCAGGCTAGATTGCGTGGTGCTTTATGATTGGCCAAGTATACTTCCTTACTTTCCTCTGATTGGTTTTTGTACTTAATATAAACTGGACTCACTTCCTTAATAAAGGAGACTTGATCAGTCTTTTGTCTTGTCTCCATTTCTCGTGTCTCTTGTCTCTCCCAATCCCCGCTCCCCCTTCCAGGTTCCTGTTGTAGTCCTGCGGGTTGGGACAGTTCAACATCAGGAAATCAATAAATGTCATTCACCATATCAATAGACTTAAAGTTAAGAATCACATGATTATTTCAATAGATGCAGAAAAAGCATTTGATAAAATACAACATCCCTTCATGCTCAAAACACTAGAAAAAATTGGGGTAGTGGGAACATTCCTTAACATTGTAAAGGCCATCTATGCTAAGCCCATGGCCAATATCATTCTAAATGTTGAAAAAATGAAAGCATTCCCCCTAAAAACCTGGAACAAGAGAGGGATGCCCTCTTTCACCACTTCTATTCAACATCCTCCTTGAGACTCTAGCCAGAGCAATTAGGCAAACAAAAGAAATTAAAGTGATACGAATTGGAAAAGAAGAACTCAAACTATCCCTGTTCGCTAATGACATGATTATATATTTAGAGGAACCTGGAAATTCCACCAGAAAACTTTTAAAACTCATAAGTGAATTCAGTAAAGTAACAGGTTACAAGATCAATGCTCATAAATCCAATGCATTTTTATACATAAGTGATGAATCTTCAGAAAGAGAAATTAGGAAAACTACCCCATTCACAATAGCATTGAAAAAAATAAAATACTTGGGAATCACTCTCACAAAAGAGGTGAAAGATCTCTACAATGAGAACTACAGAACACTAAAGAAACAAATTAAAGAAAACCTGAGAAGATGGAAAGATCTCCCATGTTCCTGGATAGGCAGAATTAATATTGTCAAAATGGCCATACTACCAAAAGTGCTATACAGATTCAATGCAATTCCAATTAAAATCCCAATGATGTACCTACAGAAATAGAGCAAGCAATTATGACATTAATCTGGAAGAATAAAAAACCCACAATAGCTAAAGCAATCCTCAGTAGAAAGAGCGAAGCACGGGGTATCGCAATACCACATCTTCAACTCTATTACAAAGCAATAGTAACAAAAATGGCATGGTATTGGTAAGAAAATAGACAGGTAGATCAATGGTACAGAATAGAGGACATGGACACAAACCCAAATAAATACACTTTTCTCATACTAGACAAAGGTGCCAAAAATATGCAATGGAGAAAAGATAGCCCTTCAACAAATGGTGCTGGGAGAATTGGAAAACTATATGCAACAGAATGAAATTAAACCCCTATCTCTCACCCTACACAAAACTCAACTCAAAATGGATCAAGGACCTTGGAATCAGACCAGAGCCCCTGCATCTTATAGAAGAAAAGTAGGTCCAAACCTTCAACTTGTTGGCTTAGGATCAGAGTTCCTTAACAGGGCTCCCGTAGCACAAGAAATAAAAGCAAGAATCAACAACTGGGTTAGATTTCAACTAAAAAGCTTTCTCTCAGCAAAGTAAACTATCAGTAATGTGAAGAGAGAGCCTACAGAGTGGGAGAATATCTTTGCCAACCATACTTCAGATAGAGTGCTAATTTCCAGAATCTATAAAGAACTCAAAAAACTCTACACCAAGAATACAAATAATCCAAACAACAAATGGGCTAAGGAAATGAACAGACACTTCACAGAAGAAGACATACAAGCAATCAACAGATATATGAAAAAAATGTTCAACATCTCTAATAATAAGAGAAATGCAAATCAAAACTACCCTAAGATTCCATCTCACCCCAATTTGAATGGCGATTTTCAAGAACACAAGCAACAATATGTGTTGGCAAGGATATGGGGGAAAAGGTACACTCATACATTGCTGGTGGGGTTGCAAATTATTGCAGCCACTCTGGAAAGCACTATGGAGATTCCTCAGAAAGCTTGGAATGGAACCACCATTTGACCCAGCTATCCCACTCCTTGGCCTATACCCAAAGGACTTAAAATCAGCATACTACAGAGATACAGCCACATCAATGTTCATTGCTGCTCAATTCACCATAGCCAGATTGTGGAACCAACCTAGATGCCCTTCAGTTGATGAATGGATAAAGAAACCTTGGCATATATATATACAATGGAATATTACTCCACCATGAAGAATGATAAAATTATGGCATTTGCAGGCAAATGGATGAAATTGGAGAATATCATGCTAAGTGAGATAAGCCAATCTCAAAAAACTAAAGGACGAATGATCTTGCTGACAAGCGGATGAGGACATATAATGGGGGCCTGGGAGGGGTTAGCGTTAGGGTTAGGTTTAGGTTTAGGGTTAGGGATAAGGAGGGTGGTAAGAATGGAGGAAGGAAGGACTGTATAGTGGGAAAAGAGAGGTGGGAGGGGTGGGGGGAAGGGAAAAAATAACAGAATGAATGAAACAACATTGCCCTATGTAAATTTATGATTACACAAATGGTATGCCTTGACTCCATGTACAAATAGAGAAACAACATGTATCCCATTTGTTTACAATAATAAATAAAAGAAAGAAAAAAAATTGACATATGTATGCTGCACAATATTCTTAGGTAAGAGTTCGTGGATGCCAAGATGGCAGAGACAGGACATAAGAAATGTTCCACAGGAGGACAAGATGGGGAGATGATTGTGTCTGTTGACCAGAAGTCCCATTACCATGACAACTCCTGTCACTAAAGACTTATCACCCTGATAATTCATGCCACAGTTTAGGTAGTTTTAAATAATCAATGCCAGTAAATAGGGTAGTACTCTAATTAGTTTTCTAAAAGTAACTGATGGGGGGAAATTAGACACTATCCTAATCAGGTATCATAAGGCAACCAGTGGGAGCAAATGGAGTAAGGGCTTCCACCCAAGTCCTATGGGAAAGAGAACATCTTACAGCTCAGCACATAAGACACTGATTTCCAGACATTCTGACCAGGAGAATGTCTCTCACTCAGCCTGCTCTGCTCTGTCCTAGTGAGTCCCACCTACTCTCACCTTTGCTTTCAGTGAATCTGGACTTTGCCTGTTATGTGTATGGGTCTTGCTCAATTCTTTGTGTGGGACATCAAGAACCTGGAAGTGAACTGTGATGGCAAAAACAGACCTGGTTGTGAAATGAAATTATAAAAAGCTTATGGTAAGAAATCAATGCCTGGGGAAAGGGTTAGTTCCCTTCCCCTCTCTCAACATTTCTCCAGGAAGCCTAATTCACCTTGGGTCCCTATCCTTTGGATTGTAAATGGCTGCCCTAGGAGACTGACTACTCCTTGAAACTAACAGATTACTGTGGAAAGAGCCCTTTCTTCTTATCTGTTTCCTTGAGCATGCTTTATGTTAGCAACCCTGCATAAGGCCTTCGGCTGCAGGGTAGATTAGGATTTGTTTTTTAAAAAAAGCGAAAGTCCCAGTGGGACTATGATGACACCAAATAACCTATAAATGTTGAGAGAAACTGTGGATCAGGGTTCAGAATTTGTTTTCCTGTGCGCCCGCTGGTGTAAAATGAAGTTTGGAGTTCTCAAAGTGCTGCTTGCTGCTTATCAACCATCTGTTTCCTGCAACACGACTGGACACCCCAATGATAACACTGGGACAATTCAAACATGTAACAATGTGGAATAATCATATCAAAAAACTCTGTATCCATCACTGAAAGATATGGAAAAGATAACCCCCAAAACAGTGTGGCCTGGAAAGAGCAGGAGAGGAAAAAGGAAAATATTGGCGACATTGATCCTTTACCAGCTCTTCCTTTCCCAGTGACAAGACAATCCCTGGAAAGAGGATAAGCTTTGATCCAATATGTCCTTTCTCAGTGACAGTACAATGGACCCTGCGGGAAGAGTTAAAGCAAGGGACGCTAAAACTGGACCCTCCATCCTTGCCTGGTAAAAACACAGTTCAGTAAAAACAAATAAAGGCCTTGTCCTCCCCAGCCTTTGCTAGGCCTTGTTATGGGAACAATTTCTCAGTTCTTCCACCCCCTGGTGAGGAATTATTGACTTGTGTCATCTTTATGATATGCATTGGCATATCAATCTCATTTCAGTATCACGTCTTTTTGTTCTTCTCTTCATCTGTATTTTTCCCTCAGGAACAATCAGTAAATTGTAATTGTTATACAGAAAAAGAAAGGGCAACAATTTTTTTGTTAAACATACTACATAGTTAGGTATAGACTATGAAGCCATGTTTGAATTTTGCTGTTTTATTTGAGAAACTGAGCATCATATCAGAAAAATGCTGGCAGGCTGACATTTGACAAAGAAGCCAGCTGTTTTTCTGCCAGGTAACCCTAGGAAGACACCCTTATTCACTGTACTTTTCCCTTCTGAGGTTCCTGTGGCTCTCAGGGGAGAATGATTCTTGGTACTTGCTGTCTCTGCTGTGGAAAGGATGACTAGGGGTGGTGGGCAGAGGTCACAGATGGTGTAGGTGCATAATAATTCTTCCTGACAATTCATGTTTCTCTTTTGTCTCTAAGTCAGAATCCCTAAGCAGGTCTCTGCATCCTCCTCTTTGTAAACTGTGCACTGAATATCAAGAGGAGTCAGAAGCCGGTTGTGGTGGTAGATCACACCTGTAATTCCAGTGGCTTTGGAGGCTGAGGCAGGAGGATCACAAGTTCAAGGCCAACCTCAGCTACTTAGTGAGCACTAAGAAACTTAGTGAGACCCTGTCTCAAAATAAAACAAAATAAATAAATAAAAGAAAAGGGAGATTGTGGATTTGGCTCAGTGGCAAAGGGAACCTGTTTTAGTTTCCAGTTTAAAAAAAAAAATCAAAAGGGGATAGAAAATCAGACCATGATTTTATTTGTGCTCAAGAACATGGAAATAGTCAGATAGTCTGCCCAGGATGTCCCCAGGGTAAAGTCCTCAGGACCTCTACTAAAATCTTTGTTATCGCGTCCCCTGCCCGCAGAGAAACACGAACCGGATCAGGGCAAGTTCTTTATTTTCTGCAGTCTGCTTCTTCTGGCTGGCCAGCAGCAGCAGGCCGCTCCTGCAAGCGCCTTACATTACATACAACAACCAATCAGCTTATAGATCACGAGGGGAAAGCATGGACAGTAATGGAGCACAATAGTGTGGATATAGCAATCATGCAGTGTCCACGAGGACCCATGACCAATCACATTAACTTCCTCAAATAACGCCACTTGTTGGCAGAGAGTATTAGTCTGCTGGAGGTACCTGGTTTTGTTCTCAGCACTTCCTTGGCACCTTGCCAGGCGCCATCTTGGCCACGCCGAAGGGCTGGGGGTCTGCAGTACCCCGACAGCTCCCCCTTTTTTATTTATTAAAAGAATGCTGGCTTGGGATCGTGCCTGTCTTAGGCGGAGTGGTCAACCATCGTCCTTACCCGTCATCGGATAACTGCAGAGCATGCTACAGCTCCTGTCTTAGGTCGGTACGCGGTTACCTCCTTCCTTACCCGTCATTGACTACCGATCCAGCATACTCAGCCAGACTTGAGGAGAGCTGCCAGCCTCTAAGGCCATCATGGCTTGATGGAAAATGATGCGATCTCTGGCATGAACTTGGCGTATACGCATGATAAAGCGTGTGAGGAAGATAATTGTAATAATCATTAACACACACAATGCTCCCATTCCTGCCCATTGTTTTACAAAACTGAAGGAAGAGGATAACCAATTTTGCATTTCAGATATAGGGGCTATATTAACTCTAGTAGAATTGAGGCTAACAATTTGTGATCTAAGAATGGCAGTAAGATTATCAAATTTATAAGACCAATTGGCACGTAGCTGAGTAGATATGATTTTAGACAAATTTGCTGCATAACTAAGATTATGATAAGCTACAGGTGTAATGCACAGTCCCGGCAGATGATAAATACACCCCACGCTTAACAGTTCTTGTAAAAGGTCCATTTGTTCTTGAAGTAAGTCCACACATTGGTTCACCAAAAGTAGTCCTGCTTTTAGGTGTTGATCCACTGTTTGTTGAGTAGACAGAGCAGTAGCTGTCTGCTGGACCACTTCATTAAGCTTAGTTGCTGACTGTACTGATGTCGTCAAGGCTACAGCTGCTGCGGCGGCTGCTGCTGCTGATGCAACTATGGTGGTAATGACTGCTACGGTGATTCCAAAGTCCCTCTTATTTCTGGAAAGCAATACTGGCAATTTATCATCTGTAACAGAGACTGGGACTGGTAGGAAGGTAGGAACACATATTAAGTCTGCCAGCAGGAACCTAGAAGCATTTTAACATTGAGAGATAGCACAAATCTGAAGTACAATTGAGAGAAGCAGTTGTTTTGTTACATAGTTGAACTGTTCCTCCTAAGAGACTAAAAAGAGGTTGTAAGTTAGTTTATTCCGTGGAAACACACAAACTGAGTCACAGCTCCAGTAAAGCACCGGGTTACCCTTATTACCCAGAGTTAAAAAAAAAAAAAGAGACAAAGAGAAAGTTTATCTTTAGGGGACCTGAAGGTCTCCTCTATTCCCCCTTTTTGTTTATCATGGATAGAATCTTATATCCATTTGTCTATCCTGCCTCGGTTATCAGTTTGTTTAATCATTTGGTACTGTTGAGTAAGGACCATAGTTTGGATTGTTTAAAGGGAATAATACAGACTTCTCCCGGCAGGGAGAAAGCTGATATTTCAAAAGTCCCGAGAAGTGAGCGCACCCTGCATCCCCTATAGGCAGGTAAATTTGGTAATCAATGGGCTCCGGAGATCCTTGACATTTGCAAAGGCAGATGGCTTCATGGCTTCATTTCCTCGAATTGACCCGATTCCCTATTTCTACACTAACTACCTGTCCTTAATTTTGGCTTTATTCTCCGCTTTAGCTATAGGAACTCCCAACTGCTTCAAGGAAAAGGGGGCGTCGGTCGTTCTGGCTGCTTCGAAGCTGAAAGGGGGCAGTGAGGGGCAAGCAGTTTGGAGTTCCTTTTTTTAAAAATCGGGTCAATCGAGGGGTCCGAGGTAGAAGTCTGGTTGGGGAGGAGCAGGTTATAAAGTCATCTGGGGGTGGGTGTTTCTATGATAGAAGAACAAAAAGACATGAGTACTGAAATGAAATTAGTACAAAGTAAATGTTGCAGCATCTGGAACATGCCACTGAGTATCATGAAAATGACAGAAGTCAATCTTTCACCAGGAGGTGGAAGAACTGAGAAATTGTTCCCATAACTAGACCTAGCAAAGGCTGGAAAGGACAAGGCCTTTATTTGGGAACTTTAACATAGTCCAGGTTATCAGGAATGTAAACACAACATTTAACTCTTAATGTCATAGATATCCCAAAAAATATAGTTAAGCTACTTAAGTCATCTGATTGTGTAAAATATCCCTTTATTGGTATAACCTGTGTTTAGTAGAGAGCTCTATATTTCTGTTACTTAGGGCTAGGTAATCATACGAGCAAACATAGATTAAGTCTACCTGTGTAGCTTAGGAAGATCTGCAGGCCTTAAACTGACTAAAAACTTCTGACTCTGGCAGTTTCTCTTGATTGTTATCAGGCACATTTGCTGAAGAATCTTTCTTTTATTTGTAGCTTCCATTCTTTATTCTAGTGGACTAACATAAGTGTACATCTTAAGTTACATTTAATTATTATTTCTCTTAAATGCCCAAGAATGGCTATATTTTGGTTTTTACTGTTTTGCTGGGTGTCCAGGATCCTCTAGTCTCAACAATCTCCTTGATCAGGAGGTTGTGTGACCCAGAGTTGCAGCACTCCTTAGAGAAGTCCTCTTATTCCCTGGGTTCAGGCTGACTGAGGGCAAAAGATCCAAATACTGGCCTATCTTGCCTTCTGTATTTAATTCCAATCTCTAAGTTTGATCTTAATCATCCAGCAAGCCAGTTTTACCAGTCATAGAGTGAGAGTACTGGGCTTTAACTTTAATGTTCATAACTTGACAGTTATTTACCCTTTTATCTAACTGGAGTCTGTATTAGTTCTGGAAGTTACCACTATCTGTTTTATAGGTGATGGCTTATTATCATAAGTTACCTAGGTTGCGTGTTTTTGAAGCAGCTACTTTTGTAAAACATTAACAGGTAACAGTTTTACAAAATGAAATTAGCAAGAGTAAAAATATATTCTGCTTGTATAATAGCTATCTTGAATTTTGACTGAGAACCACATTATATTTCCTATTTGAGATCATAGTAATTTTACAACAAAAACCAATCTTTTGATTATAACTTTAAATAAGCTGAAGTCTGACTTATTTTGGAGTCACTCTAACATGTAGTAAGGTGAGAGGGAGAGCCTTATCTCAGGTAAGGCGTGACTCTTTATAGATCTTAAGTGTTCTAATTCTGATGTTGATCTTTGCTTCTTCCTTAAATATCATTAAGTAGTTTACATATACTGTTTCCTGAGTCTATACAAACTTTATAATTAACACAATTTAACATTGTATCTAAAACATGAATCAAAGAAAGGCTGAGAGAGCTTTTAACTTTCCTTTTGTGTGTCAAAGTGGCAAAATATTTTCATGTTTCACAAAATTAACCTTTAAACAAGTCAGGCTCTAATGTTTAGAAATACATTTACATTTGAAATTTTTTATCTCAGTGTAAAATATAACCAATTTTACATATACCCTATTGATAACAGGTCCTCTAGTAGAACACTAAATGATAGAAATTAATCCCCAATGAAATTTACTCTTTATAAGCTTAAAATTACCATTACAGACAAGTTTATCTGGAGAATAGCAGCTTGATAAATTTCCTGCTTTAAAACTTGTATACCTGAAAAATATGAACACATTTAATATACAACTAGAAACCATTTTACAATTACCTTGACACTTTTTTTTTTCTTACCAAATTTAGTTTTTAAAGAAAAATTTAGACTCTGTAACACAGTACAATACTTTAACAGTTGTTTAACCATAATTGTATACACCCCAATTTTTAAGACTAATTGTTCTAAAGAATAAAACTTAAGAGACACAAAGTTAAGAGTAAATTAGTGTTTCTAAGAAATCCTTGTCATTTTACCATGTCATTTTACCATATAGATTAAACTTTGGCTTATATTAGAACATTAGTATTTCACCTTAGGAAAAACCTTAAATAGCTTTAGCTGTTTTACATACATACAACCAACTTAGTTATACACAGACTTGTTGAAACTGGCCCTTTACTTACACACAGACTTTCTTACCCAGAAACATTTCCTTTTCCTTTTTATTAAATATATTTTAAACCCAGAACCTTTTATTTTGTCTTTTCTATCTGTTGACCCCTTTTTGTTCACATTCTGAAACAACTCTTATGAAATTTTGAATTTAGATAAATCACTCTATTTTAATAAGATTAAATATTTTGTTGTTTATAGTACTCTTAATTGAAACACAGGTGAAACTTTTGGGATCCGACACAAAGCAAGTTTAAACCCTTTTTATTTACCAACCTATGAAAACACCAATAATGTTTAAGTATGATACCCCAAGTAATTTAAGAAGTCAAAAGTACTTGATGTTATTTAACAATTAGCATTTTAACTTTGTAAATTAACCAGACGTCTTTACAAACACATTTGAGTAATCCCATACATGTTAACTCCAATTTATTTATTTTATAAAAACCAAGATATCAGACAAGTGTCCTGAACAGGATCCGTTGTCTCTTTCCTGCTGAAGAAAAGTCCTAGAAGCAATTGATATTAGACATTGTTTAACATTAACATTTCATTAGTTTGACCACCTGGAGACTTGTAAGTTATTTTTAAAGATATTTTACTTTTATTAGTTTACCCAATTTAAATTGAACCTTTTTAAATCACGTGAATAAAGTATTTGGATCCATTTTTAAATTTTAATTTTAAGAGCGCTCAGTTTTGACAAAACATGACATTAGACAGCACGACATACAGATAACATAAAATCAAAGGCCTTGTAACTTTATAGGTAAATGTTCATTGCAATGAAACAGATGTTTAAAAACTTCAGTTGAATAAAAAATAGAACTGATCAAAAAGAAAAAAAAAATCATTAACCTAGGTATGCAGGATCAAAATTATGAGCTCAAAAATACAGCATTAAAGAAAAACAAAACAAACAAAGAATCCTAGAAAATAAGTTAGTTAAGTTTAAAACGGACACTTTTTTTTTTTTTTTTTCTTTTCTTTAGGTTACCCCTCCTCCTTCCCGCTGAGACTGCTGTAATTTATAATCCATTGTAGGCTTTGACAAGGCCAGGCAGGGGGGAGGGAGGATCACCCAGGACCTTTTAACCCTTTTTTTACCTGGTTGAGAAATCAGATTAGGTTTGAATGCAGAAAATCATGAAACAATTATCTCCCAATACTTGTGGGGACTATGGCTACTATATTATGTTCTCACTCTTTCTGAAGTCTGAGAACATGATCGTTCCTCTTTAATTTCTTCTAAGATCTGACTTCCTTCTTCTAAAGGCCCCTTTAAATCCCTAAAAGGGTTTTTTGATTTACCTTGCTGCATCAAACAAGATTTAACAAGTGACCATATTGCCAGAGTTCCCATTGGCAAAGGCTCGCGTCTCTCCGCGTCGCGCAGATCCTCTCCTAGCTGTTCCCACTGAGGAAGATTTAATAATCCCTCGTCTAAAAACCACGGAGAGACTTTCTCTACAGTATCTAGGAACTTGAAGGCCGTGTTTGCCTTCAATGGTGTTCCGTGATTTTTTTTTTTTAAAGTTCTCTAAGAGGCCGCTGCATTCTAATCTTAGACAGATCCGTTCCCATGACTACGAGGTAGTTTACTAGTTTAAACACACAAACAAAAGACAGGCGCACGCACGCACACACGCTCACTCACACACGCACACAGTTTGGTACCACTTGAATCGTCCCTCCCACGGGGAACCTTTTATGATGAATCGTCCCTCCTCTGGGGAACCTCTTATGATGAATTGTCCCTCCGCTGGGGAACCTCCTGTGATGAATTGTCCCTCTGCTGGGGAACCTCCTGTAATGAATTGTCCCTCTGCTGGGGAACCTCCTGTAATGAATTGTCCCTCTGCTGGGGAACCTCCTGTAATGAATTGTCCCTCTGCTGGGGAACCTCCTGTAATGAATTGTCCCTCTGCTGGGGAACCTCCTGTAATGAATTGTCCCTCTGCTGGGGAACCTCCTGTAATGAATTGTCGCTGCTCCGCAAACCTCGAGACGTCTCACCTTTTGAACTCTCAAACTAATTTTTCTTGATTTGAAAACTTATGTGAACTTACCCTTATATCTTTTCTCGTTCCCGGGTGTTTCGGCACCATCTATCGCGTCCCCTGCCCGCAGAGAAACACGAAACCGGATCAGGGCAAGTTCTTTATTTTCTGCAGTCTGCTTCTTCTGGCTGGCCAGCAGCAGCAGGCCGCTCCTGCAAGCGCCTTACATTACATACAACAACCAATCAGCTTATAGATCACGAGGGGAAAGCATGGACAGTAATGGAGCACAATAGTGTGGATATAGCAATCATGCAGTGTCCACGAGGACCCATGACCAATCACATTAACTTCCTCAAATAACGCCACTTGTTGGCAGAGAGTATTAGTCTGCTGGAGGTACCTGGTTTTGTTCTCAGCACTTCCTTGGCACCTTGCCAGGTGCCATCTTGGCCACACCGAAGGGCTGGGGGTCTGCAGTACCCCGACACTTTGTAAGGTTGAGAAACAATTAAAATGTTCCCTACATTGGATCCAGAGAGAAATCATCTAAGTTTGAGTCCCTATATCTCCACCTATTTCTGAGACGTCTGGAAGTTTGTTAATATGTCTAAGACTCAGCATTGTCATTTGTCTGGATTTCCACATGATACAACTGCATTGAGTGTAGATTAAAAGGATACTGGATGCTCCCTATGTGATTGATAGGTAATGGACCCATAAAAAAGGGAAAATAGGAGATACCATTATCATTGCCATGAAGAAGTAGGCTAATTGGTGTATTTTGACTTATGTATCCTCTGACCTCTAGTTAAGGCTTTCCCAGTTCCCTGTAGGACTTGCATTTTTGTCCTCCTAGGAATGCTGAATTTTTGGGGAGAAATTACCGAGTTTGTCATTTTGGTTTCCTGGAGCCTATACATTACTTGGCACAGGACAGGCATCAAGGGTTAAAATCTTGCTCTATACTGTTAGCCCTCCTTGGTTCTGAGGACCGAGCTGGGGTGTGGCTGCACTCCCGGGGCATTCATGTCTATGCTCTCCTCCTTCAGGGGAGTCTCACAAGACCAGAGATGAGGTCAAATAATGCTTTTGTCTATGTCATGGAAACAGGAGACTCATTTAAAAAAAAATCAGCAACATTGAATTATTCAAAAGTCATGGATGAAAATTTCATAAACGTAAAAAGTAGAGGTGGAAAGAGAAAAGACAGGTAAATCTTATTGGTTGGACTCAGAATCACTGGAGGATTTCAAGTCATCCCATGCTCTTAGGAACTTCACCCAGGAGACTGTGACTGTGTTCACGGCTAAACTGGCTATTCCCACAATGATGAATTCTTCATTAAAATGACCACTTCATTATTAAGACTCCATGTCCTTGATGTGGGTGTTTTAATCTCTATTTCCAGTAGGGAACTTGAACACAGAGAGGTGGACAGAAGAAAGATCAGGGCCCGCTAATAATCCCCTGATCCTGGTACCAGGGGCCTGTTATCTTCAGAGGAGCCAAATGGACTTATTGTTCCTTATACAGAAAATAAAATTTCTTTGTGCTCTATCATGATTGTGAATTACATACCTTAATAATGGGAGAATGTTTTATAGTAACAAATTTTTGTATTTCACCACAAGTGCAGGTAATTGATGGATACATTGAACATGCACAAAATGTCAAATTCAGGTAACTATGATGTACATGTCACGGAGAATGTCTCTTTTTAAAGCTTTTTGTAATGACTTTTAATTGGAAGATTTATGTTGTATGGTGTGACATTGCAAAACATGTATACAATGTGGACTATCAAGTAAGAAAAATTTGGTACCTGTCACCTTAAACATTCATCATTTCTTTGTTTTAGAAACGGTGAAAATTCATTATTCCAGCTGTTTTGAAGTACACAATAAATTATTGTGAACTATAGTCCCCCACCTGTGCTATAGACACCAGATTTAATATATTTCCTTTAAATTTTCTCTTTCCTTTCTTTCTTCTCTTCCTTCTCCTTTTCCTGTTCTTCCTTCCTTCTTTCCTTCTTTCCTTTCTTCCTTCCTTCCTTCCTCCCTCCCTCCCTCTTTTCCTTCTTTTCTTCCTTCATTTTTTCCTTTCCTTTCATACTTGGGATTAATTCCAGAGGAACTCTGCCACTGAGTTACATTCCCATCCCTTTTTACTTTTTTCTACTGAGATAGTGTTTCATTAAGTTGTTGAGGCTGACCTTGAACTTGTGATTCTCCTGTCTTAGCCTCCTATGTAGCTGGGATTAAAGACTTGCACCACCATGACTCACAATTCTCTATAAAGATATTTTCACACTTAATAAGCAACCTATCTCAATGCCCCTACTCCCCTATGCTTCCCAGCCTTGACAGTAATTATGCTATTCTCTGCTTCTTTGGCATCCACATTTTTATCTTCACATCTTCCATGTGTGAAAATACATGGATATTCCTTTCTGTGATTAATTTCATTTATATGATATCCACTAGTCAAATCTAAGAAGATGAAGAATGTATTATATGCCAAAATTATTCATCTTTTTACAACTGAATAATACTCTATTGAGTATATGAACCAAATTTTCTTTATTCATCCATCCATTGAGGAAACCTTGACTGATTTCCTATCTTAACTATTAGAAGTTGAGTCAAAAATGGAGACACCTAGGATTTTGAAGATAATGTTGCAAAATAAACTGAAGAATTAAGTGATGTTCCCTTGTTGCATAATGACTTATATCTGTAAATGAGTTTGAAGTAGATGTTCACTGAAAGACCTAAAATGTTGAAGTAAATCAGTTTTCTTCAGGAACAATAGGCATTATATACCACTTAAACAAGACTTGGCTACCTTTTAGGCAAACTTTTAGGAACTGTTCTAAATTTATTAGATACATATTGAAACAGAATTATAAAATCACCAACTGGAAAATTATGTACTTCCTGCAGGTGATGCTGTGCACCAGTTAAAACACTTGAAATAGATATGCATACTTTGCTGTGAGACCCAAATGCAGTCTTGTGGTACACAAGGCCACTTCGGGGAAGCATGCACAGGATACTGTTCAGGTGATGGTGCTGTGGCCTCCACTTGCAGTTTCTGTGCAGGGGGGCAGGTTTCAGTGCCTTCCACACTCACTGCCCTATGAGTTCATTTCTGGTTGATCCATGTGCACTGGGTAAGGTTTACACAGAGAAACCATGCTCCTTATAAAATGTGAAAAATGCATAAAATGAATAAAATACAATTTTGATAACTTTCCAATACTTAGGTTACTCTTCATGCCATTCCACATGATCATCCTGGGATCTGAAGCTACCCTCTTCCCTGCTTCTGTCGTGGTGCATCTTATTTTCCCCCATGAACACACATTTAAGTCTTTACCAAGGAAGACTTTCATTTCTGACTGCCCAGACCTTTTCCTATCTTGGGAATAGAGGCAACATCAACAATAAAACTTATTTTGGTCCTTGAATAAGCTTCTCCTTGGTTCACAGACACTGGGCATGCTTAGTGTGGTTCCACCACTCTTGACGCTTTTCTGTCTGCAGTGTTTTTTCACTTTTTATTGTTTCTTTTTATTTACACATAATCTTAGGATTCATTTTGACATAAAGACATGGAATAAAATTTGTTCTAATTCAGTCCCTTTTCCTCCTCTCTGCCCTCAGCCTGTTCCCTTTGAAAGGAAAATGCAACGCAGATGAACAACACAGACACCAGGTGAGGAGATCCACACAAAGAAAAGTTTATTTGCCAGTCAGGGTCTGACAAAGGCTGTCACTCAGGAAAAGTCAGAGAGGCAGGAAGAACTTAGCTCTAGGGTTTTTTTTTTTTTATGTTTTTTCTAGTTGTCAATGTACCTTTATTTAATTAATTAATTTGTGGTGCTGAGAATTGAACCCAGTGCCTCACACATGCTAGGCAACTGCTCTACCACTCAGCCACAGCCCCAGCCCAGCTCTGGGGTGTTTTATGGAGCAGATTGGATGGCTTGTGTACAATCACAGGAGCTCCTATGAGCTGCCTGTGAAAGAACTTATGATGGGCTGATGGGACAAGCAAGGGATGTTCCAGTGGGGTGGCTAATGAGAGGCGGGAAGGGGAAGTTACATTTTAACTCTTGTTTTCTCTGTAAGTACCCCTCTAGGGCAGAAAGCAACTTTTGGTAAGAATTTAAAATGGCTGTGTAGATGCTAAGCCTTGGAACTAATACCTTTCCCTCCACTCTACTGATATTTCTGCTATTTATTTTCAGTTTTGTTTTTGTTGTTTTTGTGTTTTAGTGTCCTGTGGATATACTCTTACCCCTTTAAGGAATGTTTTCAAAATTAGAGAGAAGATACAATTGCTCTCTGTTGAGTCCTTGTCATAGACTCTCGGGTCCTGTGACGTCCTTTAGTATTATCTATGACCTCTAATTATTCTAAAATCATTGCACAGATTTTCAAAAGTAGAAAAAGTCATAAAGAAGTAGAAAGTTGTGGGTGGCAGAGATGAAACTTGGGCTGTGACACATTTTACACTTTTACTTCTCTGCACTAGCCAGCCTCCTATTACTATAGCAAATGCCTGAATCTACTTATAAACAGAGAACATTTGCTTTGTCTCACAAGCTGGGAGCATTAGTTCCAGGTTCACCTGGCCCCATTGTTTTGGGTTTTTAGTGAGGCTGGATATGATGGTGGAGCACATAGAAGAGCCAAACTGCTCACTCAATTACCAAGAAAAAGAGAGGGAGAGGAGGGGCTGGGGTCCCTCTGTCACCTACCAGAACACATGTGGAATGACCCAAAGACCACCCACTAGATTCCACCCCTTGAAGGTCCGAGTCCTTCCAATGATGAACCTGGGTTTTGGGCTATTAGAACTTGGGTGTTCTGGGGACATGCAACATGCCAATGATAGCAGTCTCTAATATATGTGCTTAGAAACAGGTGAATAACTCCAAAATTAATGAAGCAGGAAATCTAAGAGGAATGGGTTTTCCACAGATGAGAAATATTGCAATAGGTGTTTGTTCCTCAAATGTGAGGACTTTCCTAGTAAATTGCTTCAGTTTAAAATGTAGATAATTCCTGAATGCTGATATACTTGTTTCCCTGCTTAAAAACCTCTTTTTTTAAAAATTTCAATAGGTATCCAAATGATAAAGAGTTAAAAAATATAACTTGTTTTTCAGAATTCTATCTCATGGATCCCTAGGGTAATGTGGGACTGTAGGATGACCTCTTTGGGTTTTATCTTCTCTTGGTATTTGGGAACCTGCTCATCATCCTGCTGTCAGCCCTGACTCCCACCTCCACACACTCATGTGCTTCTTTATCTCCAACATGTGTTTAGCTGACATCTGCTTCATCTCCACTGAGTCCCCAAGATGATTGTGGACATCCAGTTTCACAAGAGGCCTCTCCTATGTGGACTGCCTAACACAGCTACCTCTGTCGTTTCTGGAAGTATGGATGGTATGCTTCTGCTGTAATGTACTATGTTAGTCTGTGGCCATCTGTCACCCATGCCTTATTACCCAGTCACCATTTCAGCATTGCCCCTCACCACTATCCCCAACATGTCTTCGTAATTCTGTTATCTTTTCTTTCTTTTCTTTTTTTCTAGTCCTTTGGTTTCCCAGCTTCAATCTGATTTTCTTGCACTTTAAACACTTCAAAGAAAAGGGTATCACTGATTTCTCCTGTGACACTTTCAACTCTTGATCTTGTTTGTTCTGACATTTTTACTAATAATGCACTGATAAACTTTATTGGTGCCATATTTGGATTTCTTTCTCCCTCAGGGATTCTTTCACCTTGGTATAAAATTGTTTCCTTCATTCTTAGAAACCCAGCATCAGGTGGGAAATAAAAAGCCTTCACGACCTGTGGGTCTTAATTTTCAGTTGTTTGCTTGTTTTGTGGGTCATGCCAGGAACTTCCCCTCAGTTTAGTTGTATCACATTTGCCCTCAAATATGAGTTGGCTTCAGTGATGTACACTGTGTGACCCTAGTGCTGAATCCCTAAATCCACAGCCTAAGGGACAGAAAAATTAAAAACACCTTAAAGAGATGAACAGGAAAACAGTGCAATGTTAGAACATGAAACATCCACAGCACAACTAATTAATGTAATCAATGTCACCAAACTGTTCTTAAAAATGGCTAAGATGCTAAATTTTTTTGTGTGTGCTAACATAATAAAATATGGAAATAAAAAGCAGATAGATCTTACAAAAATGAAAGTAATTAATAGTTTACATGATATTTCCTCTGAGGAAAGGAGAACCCCAGATCTTATTGAGGGCATTTGTTTTCCATTTTTAATCCTCCATTATTGTTAGGAGACCCTTAGAGATTTGTGTGCTGAGGACAAATATGAGCAATTATTGGCTCTGTGCCCTGAGCCTCCAAGGTCTTGATGTAGTAAATACCCAGCCCGTGCCACCAGCCTTTCATCTGGTGTCTTCTGTCAGGTGGCACCACACCTGTGTCTGCTCCTGCCCTGCTTCTCTGCACAAGGCAGCTCCTGTCTGCCACATGGTCCAGATGGGTCTTAAGGAGCAAGGTTGAGCCTTAGTTACCAAACAGGAAGGGGAGATTCATCATATCTGCCGTCCGTGGTCATGACCAAGCAGACACTGGGCACACACCCGAGTAAGTGCTGAGGGAGACAGGGATGGAGGAAGAACTGACCGAAGGATTATAGTTATCATTGGGAAAAATATGACAGTTGAGGAAGTCAGATGGGAGAATAAGAGTGTAAAGTTTCAGGTATGTGGACTGTGAATTTTATGTCCTTGGTTGTGATGGAAGTCCCAATAATCTTATTCAAAATTTCACTTTCTGTCCACAGTGGTTCTACTTGCCAGGGACATCACACCTACAAGAGCAGAAGAAGGGTCTGTGGGACCTGTTTCATAAGTACTCCAAGGCACTGATGTGGGGGTGGGGGAGGATAATGATGGTGGCCCTGATGTCATGCACCAGTGCTGAGGGCTTCCTTGGTGCCAGGCTCCGAGTTCTGGGTTCTATGTAGCATATTTCATTTCCTGTGCACAGTCTACTCCAAGTTGTTTGTTCCCACCCTATTACCCACTTACAGGAAGGAAGGAGCCAGCACTTTTGTGTAACAAAGAGAAGGAAAATGTGGTCAAAGTGAAGCCTGGCTTGAGTTGATCTGCATGATAATGACACAGGGCACTCCTGCCAGTAGGATCCTGGCAGCTGGGGCTGTTGACAACACACTCAACCATTTCACTTTCTTTTCACACCAGGAGAGATTTCTTCAGCCTATTCTTTCCTTTTGTGAGATCCCAGGTAGATCACAGTGGTGGAGATCCATGATTGGCACCTGGTGCCTGAACTATAGGTAGGATAGCTGTGCAAAATAAGCAGGGATTAAAAAAATAAAAGAAAAAGAAAAGAGTAAGCACAAAATAATTCCATTCAAATCTTTCTCTTTCCCTAGGTCCAGGCTATCCTTGAAAGCTGTTCACATCTCCCTCCAATGTTGTAATGAGCCCACTTGATCTCAAACAGAGAAATAAAAGTCAGGTCCTGGTATCATTTCTTCTCAGAATTCTGGAGGGAGTTTAAGCAAGTAACTCAGGTGGTCCTGTGGTTATGACCTCTGGAACTCTTCTTAAATTTCCTGGTGGTTTAGAAATAATAAAACAGTTTATTGTTCTAGTCCCAGAGACTGGCAATTTAATTGTGAATGTTGTTGGCTCCATGTATTATTTCTGTGACATCAGGCAGATGGTCAGTGTCTCTGAGTCTGAGCACTGTCATGTGAGTTGATTTCCAGGGGACACTGAGTAATGATTGCACAGGTAAATCTGTAAGCTCATAGCCCACAGATGACGGAGACAGGAGATGTGAAGCAAACCTCAGATCAGCAAGTTTTCCTTTATTCTGCAGTGAAGTCAATCAATCAGACTCAGGAGGGCCCATATTCTGGGCATGGAGATGGCCCCGCTGTGTAACAGAAGGAGTCTGGGTTTCATAGTTTCATTGGAGACTGCAGACATTCAGTTTGAACAGTCAGGGGCTAGTTAAAACTTTAACTTAGGAAGGTAGCTGTAAAAAGTTCAAAACTCATTGTCACTGGG
This sequence comes from Sciurus carolinensis, assembly GCF_902686445.1. Taxonomy (NCBI): domain Eukaryota; kingdom Metazoa; phylum Chordata; class Mammalia; order Rodentia; family Sciuridae; genus Sciurus; species Sciurus carolinensis. Next base: position 10,745,206 of record NC_062229.1, read on the forward strand.
AAAAGCTCACAACTAGGAGTTCCCTGCTTATCTTCTTCCTCTGGGACCCATTGTTACCTAGAGCTTCACTATTTGATTTTCTACTTCCAGGAGTCATCTGCAATGGGAAAGGGTCAAAGTCCAGGGTCCAGCTTCTCAGTATTTGCCTCCTTCCTTCAAGATCTACTGGGGTTGGAAAGGGATAAATATTTGCTTTTGGTGGAGATGCTGGGGATGAACCCAGCAAGGGATGGAAGATTGCTTTCTCCCCCCAGGGCGCATTGTTACTGGGAAATGACTAGTAGAAGAGGTTTAATGTTTGGCTAATTTCCCTCCCTCCTCCTGGGCCACACCGTCCCTCCATTTTTCTTGGGGAGCTGTCTTGTAGGAATATTATTTTCCATAAGCCTTCAAAATCATGTTACAAATGTGAAGAATGTAAACATTGATATACAAAATTAGATGTCCCTCTATTGTAGCGAAGATCTTCTCCTACTTTGTGGATTTTCTTTTCATACTCTTCATTGTTTACTTTATTGTTCAGAAGCTTTCTAGTTTTATGCCATCCCACCTGGTTCCGGTTTTATTTCTGAACTCCAGGGGTCTTGTTATGAAAGTCATTGCTTGCATCCTAGGTTGGAATGTTGAATCTGTTTTCTTCTAGCAGTTGCAATTTTCTAGTCCAATTCTCAGGTTTTTAAAAATTTTTAATTCACTTTGAATGGATTGTTTTTGTGGGACAAGAGATAGGAATAGAGTTTCATTCTTCTATGTATGGATACCATATTCCCAGCACCATTTGATAAAGAAGGCTACCTATAAATCTGACCAAGCAAGTGAAAGACCTCTACAACTAAATTATAGAACACTGAAGAAAGAAATTGAAGAAGACCTTAGAAGATGGAGAGACATCTGTGTTCTTGATTAGGCAGAATAAATATTGTCAAAATGGCAATATTACCAAAAGCAATATACAGATTCAATACAATCACTATCAAAATATCAGTGGCATGCTTCATAGAGAAAAAAGAGTCCTAAAATTCATATGAAAAAATAAAAATAACCAAAGCAATCCTGAGCAATATAAGCAATGCTGAAGGCATTATTATACCTGATCTAAATTATATTATCCAGCTAGAGTAAAAACAACAGCGTGGTATTGACATAAAACAGACTTTAAGACAAATGGAATAGAACAGAAGACACAGAGGCAAATCTGTATACATAGAGTCATCCGATCTTTGACAAAAGTGCCAAAAACAGTCATTAGTTTTTAATCATTGACTGCTACTTTGATCCATGACACATTTATCGTAAAGGATATCATATGACTACATGGATTTAACTAAACTGTACTTACCAAAATTTGAGTTTCAGTATGCCTAGAATAGGAGTTATACTGTTACATGATTTCTAAACCCCACAATTGAATGAGACCTTATAACTACAAAAGAGGGACATAAGAAAATTCAGTGACAGTAAAACTCCTGGAAAATAACTAGCAAATAAGAATGCTTGTGCTTATAAACAATTAAAAGTAGTATGCAGATCATTTTCTTTTTCTTACATGGAGTTTAAAATACTCTTGTTCTTACATGGAGTTTAAAATAAGTAAAAGGACTTTAGGCAATTGACTTAGAATAAAATAAGAATTGTGTCTTAACATTCATAAGTAGAATGACTTTATTTATAAAGGTAGAAGGCTTTTGCTACTTATTTTTTTTCTCAAATGTGTTGGATTTATTTTACAGTAATAATGGACTGGCTATCTTTAAATTCCTTGGTCTTCTAACATTGTTCCTTTGGATGTCTCTAAAATAGATACACATAGAATGAAGCCAACACAGAAGTCAGCACTGAAGGAGGTTTATGATGACTAAGTGGATCACAACTGAGAAGTATTAGAAAATTACCTTGATGTTGAAATGTGAACAAATACTCTGTATACTTAAATTCAAAATATATGGAGACAGTTCAATGCCTGGAGTTGTCTTTTTCTAACCTTCATCTCTTTTTTAAAAGATGGTCACCAATACGGAATCATAAAATCTAACATGTTAATGTTTGACTAATTTCCCTCCCTTCTCCTGGGTCACACTGTCCCTCCATTTTTCTTGGGGAGCTGTCTTGTACAACAGAACTACAGAACAACAGAACTACAGCCTGTGCTTGTGGGACTGTTCCTATCCATGTACCTGGTCACGGTGCTTGGGAACCTGCTCATCATCCTGCCTATCAGCTCTGATGCCCACCTCCACACTCCCATGTACTTCTTCCTCACCAACCTGTCCTTTGAGGACATTTGCTTCATCTCCACCACGGTCCCACAGCTGATTATGAACACCCAAAGTCACAGCAGAGTCATCTCCTATGTGGACTGCCTGATGCAGATGTCCCTTTTTATCCTTTCTGGATGCATGGATGACATGCTTCTGACTGTGATGGCCTATGACTGGTTTGTGGCCATCTGCCACCCACTGAATTACTCAGTTATCATGAACCTTCACCTCTGGTGGATTCTTAGTTTTGATGTCCTTTTTGATCAGCCTTTTTGATTCTCAACTGCATAACTTGATTGTCTTAAACTTTAGGTACTTCGCGGATGTGGAGATTGCTAATTTCTTCTGTGACCCTTCTCAACTACTTAATCTTGCCTGTTCCAATACTTTAACAAATAACATCTTCATGTATTTTGTTGTTACTCTGTCTGGATTTCTTCCCATCTCCAGGATTCTTTTTTCTTACTATAAAATTGTTTCCTCCATTCTGAAGATCCCTTCCTCAGGGGGGAGGTACAAAGCCTTCTCCACCTGTGGGTCTCACCTGGCAGTTGTTTGCTTATTATATGGGACAGGTCTTGCAGTGTATCTTGGTTCCACTGTATCACTTTCTCCCAGAACAGATGCAGTTTTCTCTGTAATGTACACAGTGGTCAGCCCTATGCTGAACCCCTTCATCTACAGCCTGAGGAACAGGGACATTAAAACTGCCCTGAGAAGGATGCACAGCAATGCATATATTCCCAGAGCCGAAGGCATCTGTTTTCAAGGGAGGCTAGAATTGGCAGCAAAACTAAATGTGTAGACCTGTAAGCAGTTTGTCGTGCTCACATTATTTTTGTGGGTTTAATTCCTCATCATGTTTCATGAAGGAATGGTCATTACCATGTTTGAGAGAGGGAGAAAGCCAGGCATGGTGAGGCATGCCTGTAACCCCAGCAATGTGGGAGGCTGAGGCAGGAGGAAGGCCAGTTCCAGGTCATCCTCAGCAACTCAGTGAGGCCCTAAGCAACTCAGTGAGACCCTGTCTCTCAATAAAGAATATATCAGGGCTGGGGTTGTGGTTCAGTGATTAAGGACCCCTGGGTTAAATACCCAGTATCAAGGAAAAACACACAAAAAAGAGGGAGGAATAAATTTTTTAAATGGCTACAAATTTAAATTTGTGAAGAGAAAATATTTCTGGAAACAGGTGTTGGTGATAACTGTATAAAAAAGTGAATGTAATTAATTCCACTGAATGGTACACATAAAATTGTAATTTTGTCATATATTTTACCACAGCAACTGAGGGAAAAATACAAATGGATCTTTAAAAATAGACAAGGAAAGACAGGAAACAAATTAAGTGAAGAGTACCTGGGACTTCTCCCAGAGAGGAAGAGCCTAGAACTTCGACGGACATTCACTTCCTCTTTCTTGTTCTTCTACTAATGAAGAAGTCCTAAGAGAATGGGATTACATGGCCAATTTAGCTAATTGTGGGCTCTGTGAACTGAACCTTTGTGGTTGTTTTATAATAAATAACCAGGCTTCAGAGTGAGGGCTTCAGCCCTGTGTGCCGCACACCTGCCTGCCTATCCCAGGATCTTTGCCTCCCTGGCTGCCTGTCCCAGGATCTTTGCCTCATCCAGTCCATTCATTCTGAGCCAGAGTGGGGCACTGAAACCTTTGTGGGATTTGCACTGGCCCTCACTGCTGGGTCATGACCCAGAAGAGAAGCAGCTTAAGCCAGTAAGTGCTGAGGGAGAAGATGGGTGGGGGAAGCTGACGGAAGCACTGTCTGCTCACCCTAAGGATGAACGTGAGAGGTGAGGCAGGCAGTGGTGGGAGAGCAGCATGCAAGTCTTCAGCTGCTCTATGCAACTCTCTTGCTCTGTGCAAAGCTGGGGTCCTGTGACTTGTGTGATGTTTGTTTTCTTCCCCTACCTGTCAATACATCTCACCCATGCATGAAAGTGTTACTGCACCCCCACACTGACTGCTAAGCACACCCAAAGTATAAGGAAGAGATGAGGAGCAGGGGGAGGAGGAAGAGGAGGAGGAGAGTAACCATCACATCCTGAACTGTATTTGAGGGATGCTTGAGTTCAGATTCTGAGCTATGAGTAGCTTGTTTCATTCCATTTAATCTGCATGGTTTTCTGCAAGCCATTGCTAGTTATTTTCCCAAAAGGGAGGGAGAACTGGATTTTAAGGTAACAGCTATCAGTTGTTAGGTAGAAAGGACTGAAGGGATTTTGAATTATGAAGGCTCCCCATGTGACTAACCTGTGAGAAGCATGTCAAACAATTGTGTAATGCAATTTATGTATTATTATTATTATAAGGATGACATTAATCTTTGTACAAGTCAGCTAAAATACCATGTTATTTGTAGTTGCTGTGTTCCTGTTTCTACAATGGGGAAATTGATTTTTTGTGCCTATATAAATAATGTGCTGTGTATTTGGAAAGCAATCTAATCCTTGTTCATCTATGATTCCTCAGATTCCATACCTTGTTTGATACAAAGGAGGCATCAAATATAAAAGGAACTTGCTTAAAACCTAGAATAACCACATCTTGGTTCACAAAACCAAGTGTGGCTTCAATATACTTAGTGCTTTCAGGTCTACACTTTTATCTTTTTTAGGAAAGTCAGAGAGAACAGGACACAAAAAAAATCACCTCTTAATTGTGCCTGTACAACGAACATACAGATCTTAAAATTTAGTTTCACAGCACTTACACTGTTACGTTATTCAAAGGTAATAGCACAGGTATTTATGAGTATTAAAGACAAAAGAGGGAGAAAGAGATGTGGGCAAGCATTCCTCCTTCTTGAGCTCATTTGTGTTTTGATTACATCATTTCAGGCTTCACTGGTTTTTGGAAATGGTTTGCATCAATAAACTCACTATTGGTATAAAGAATGAGTTCTTGAAAAAGTGATTTGAGGACCAAATGTTTACTGGTTTCCAAACTTAACTTACATGTGTTATATGTGGAAGTTATGGGTGTGTATAACTATGGGTTAATGAACCAGGACTGTGCTGTTGATTTCCTGAGTCCCATCACAGGGGACTGTGTCCTCTACTGAAGCCAAATGGAACTACTAAATTCCCTATACGAGATGACATTTATTCATTAATCCTGCAGGAACACCTACCACATATGGATCAGTAATAATTTGGCAGTATAAACTAATAGATGTAGACTTTTTTAATAGAAATGATTTTTATTGTGACACCAAATATAAATGACTGATAGTAAAATGGAACATGTATCAATTATTGAAATTCAAATAACTATCTCACACATGTATATATATATATATATATATATTATCTAGAAATTTTCATTTGTGCAATATGGAGAGAGACACAGGATTTTTAAAAGATTAGGGTTATAGCAAACTCAGTAAGGAAATGATGTTACTTGCTCAGGACATGTTCTGCATTATCTGAATCATTTGACTGAGTTGCAGGTACTGCATAGAGACTTAAATCCAAGACTTTACAAAGTGGTCATTTCATGCCCAATATGCATGTTGTGGACTAGACTAGCTTCACATACTATTTAGGTAAACCTTAGAGAAACCTGATCATGAATACACAAAGCAATCCTGACATGTCTATATCAACACAAAAAATTCTCCTACAGAAACTTAACTGCATTTTTTAGTGGAACAGGTGTGCAGAATGGAATTATTCAGAGACACCAAGAATTCAAATTTCATAGATTTAAAATGAAATCCTTCTAAAATATTAGGTTCTGAAGCATATTTTGCTTAAAGTTTGCTTTTAATATGAGCGGTGGGTATTATTGCCAGTAACAGTAGATAACATTAACGATGGTGGCCAATCCTGGTGGTTCTCAATCCTGGTGCAGGAAAGTACCATGAAGAACTTCACATGAGGATACTTTAAGTTGGGTTTTGTCCAAAGTGTGGTATGTTGATATTTTAAAATATTTAAAATATTTGAGTAAATATATGTGATAAATCACATACACTGATAACATTAAGAGAAGTATATTGGTAAATGAAACTAAAACCACTAGTTGAATTTAAAAAAAAATTTATAATAACACTATAAGCCAGGTAATTATTATTTCAATGTTAGGCATAAATCAATGGTACAGATATGTTTACTAAGGTAACCCCTAAATATTTTATTTTGCACATTTTTTGTAATTATATCATGGTGTGATATAATGCTTTTAAGTGCTGAGAAAGTATTTATGTGAAGTTCTGTGAAATAGCACAAGAAGGGTGTGGCTTTGCTGGTTCTAAAATCCTCAACAACATGATCAAAAAAGCAATGAAGATTATTCCAAAGTCATTAGAGAATAAGAAATGACAAAAGGTGGGGGGGGTCGCAAAACTCTCTTCTTCACTAGATATTTTACTGAAATTATATCAGATGGATACACATGAACCCTAATAAACTATACAATTTCAAAAATTCTTAACATTTCATTATTGTTTCATCATTGGCACATTGACAGGTGCAGTCCAAAAAATAAGACATTTATGGTTAGTGATAACAATGGTTATGTACCTCTAAAGTAAATACGAAGATTACAATTTGAAGTCCAGAAAGACAGAAGTTCTATACTATACAATTTTTAGAATAGAAACAAAAATTGAGTGAGGACTTCATCCACAGAAAAGTGTAGAGAAAAATGGAGTCTTGTTTAAGAGTGCTTTCAAAAAGTGAAATCAGGGCAAGGAGTAAACAACTTGCATGAGAAACTTAGTGGTCTGGCAGTGCCCCTGTTCAAGGACAGATAAGCTCTCTGCCCGAGAACATTAAAAAACTTAAAGACTTCTGGTTTCTGCTCTCAAGGCCTGGCTCCTGGCCAGATCCAGGTCTGAGACCAAACGTACTGATGGCACTGAGCCCAGTGGCTCCAGACAACAACTTCATATGTTTACTCTGGTGTATTTAAGAGAGATGAGAAGTACTCAAAGGTGACAAGACTGCTTTCTTTGGTTATGTATTGCTGCGAAATGCCCATGATGTCTCTCCGGTGCTGAGTTGGTATGCTACCTGGGATGGTTTTCCTTTTGTATATATTTATATGTCTTAATAAATGCTATCTTTTCCTATACGGCTTGTGGTGGCACATTCAGCGAATCGACCCATATAAATTATAAGTCTGTGCACAGTAATGGGAAATACATTCCCAAAGAGGTAATCAGAAAAACACAAGAAGCTGAAAATATTCTGGAAGGTAAGTGGCACATAATGTTCTCTGATATGGACTCTCTAGTATTCAAATAATGCAGTTCTAATTTTACACAGTGTTTGGGTATTCTAAGTCAAAATAATGCATACTGTTTTTTATGTGGTAATTGATTATTGGGTATTTTTTCTAAACCTCTTTTCTTTCTTTCTTTTTTTTTTTTTTTGTGGTGCTGGGGACTTGAACCCAGGGCCTTGTGCTTATGAGGCAAGCACTCTCCCAACTGAACTATATCCCCAGCCCTAAAACTCTTTTCTGTTTCAAAAGGTGTCCAAACAAAAGTGAACCAGAAAATATAACACACGTCTCAGAATTCCATCTCATGGGACTCCCAGAGGACCCAGACCTGCAGCCCATCCTCTTTGGACTATTCCTGTCCCTGTACCTGGTCACAGTGCTTGGGAACCTGCTCATTATTCTGGCTGTCAGCTCTGACCCCCACCTCCACACCCCCATGTACTTCTTCCTCTCCATTCTTTCCTTGGCTGACATTGGTTTCATCTCCACCACAGTCCCAAAGATGATTGTGGACATCCAAACTCACAGTAAAGTCATCTCATATGTGGGCTGCCTGAGTCAGATGTCCCTTTTTATTATTTTTGGATGTATGGATGAAATGCTGCTGACTGTGATGGCCTATGACCGCTTTGTGGCCATCTGTCACCCCCTGCATTACTCAGTTATCATGAATCCTCGCCTCTGTGGCTTCTTAGTTTTGGTGTCTTTTGGTTTTAGCCTTTTGGAATCCCAGTTGCACAATTTGATTGCCTTACAGTCTATATACTTCAAGGACATGGACATTTCGAATTTCTTCTGTGACCCTTCTCAGATCCTTAGTCTTTCTTGTTCTGATATCTTTACCAAAGATATAGTCATGTATTTTGTTGGTGTGGTCTATGGTTTTCTTCCTCTCTCAGGGACATTTTTCTCTTATTATAAAATTGTTTCTTCTATTCTGCGAATCCCTTCATTAGGGAGCAAGTACAAAGCCTTCTCTACCTGTGGGTCTCACCTCTCAGTTGTTTGCTTATTTTATGGAACAGGCATTGGAGTGTACCTTTCTTCAGATCAGTTATCATTCACCAGAAAGGGTGTGGTGTCCTCAGTGATGTACACTGTGGTCACACCCATGCTGAACCCCTTCATCTACAGCCTGAGTAACAGGGACATTAGAAGTGCCCTGAGGAGGCTGCACAGGAGAACAGTGTGATCTCAGGTATGTGGCATCCATTTGGAATGTACGCCAGAAACTCAGCAAAACTAAATATCTAGACATTAAATTTGCTTCCTTGATCACATTATTTGAGTTTGATGTCTTTATGTCCACATCATGCTTCATAGTGGAATAGTGGCTTGCAGAGGCCAGAAAAGGAGGAATTGGAAGTGTCTTAATGGGTATAAAGTCTGTTTTGGAAGGTGAAATATTCCTGGAGATGGAAGATGGTGATGGTTGCACAAGGAGTTGACTGTAATTACTGCTACTGAGCTGTGCACTTGATCACGGCAAAAATGACTGAATTGTCATCTGTATTTTGACAATATTACCTATGAGTCAGAAAAAACAGTGGAATTTAAAGGAAAAAACAAAAAGAGAAATAAAGAGTACATACAAGCTTTCTCCTCTTTAAGAAGAGTTGTGAAACTACAGGAGACATTCACTTTCTCCTCTTCTTCTCCTCTGACATGAGGATATCCTTTGTGACTGGGATGTTGTGGATAAATTTGGTCAAGTATGAGCTCCATACTTGGGCCTCCAAACTCATGTGAGAGTAAATAAGACTCTGACTCCTCCATCCCTTCCATTTGAAGCCTCCAGTTCCATGGGCTCCATAACTGTGTCTACCCTCCCATGGTTTTCTTCACTGGGAAACTCCTATATGACCCTGGTTTTATGTTAATTTTTAGGACAGAGGCTCAACCTTCAGTGGGCACCAGTCCTTGTGTTGTGCAGTCCGGTTATCAATGCGTAGCGAGATCACCAGAGACTAAAGTAGGAAAAAAATTTATTTGGGGCAAAGATAAAAAAAACACTGATGTGTCAGGACTACTACTCCAAGTAAGGGAAGTGGTAGGGGGAGTGACTTCAGCAAGCTGATTTTGAACGTGACAACCATAAAACAATCCTGGCATAGGTGCCTTTTTCCTTTTTTTTTTTTTTTTCTTTTTTCCCCAAGGAGTGCAAGCAGCCAGGTCCAGCTTATCTATGTCAGGTTGCACCTGGCAGGTTAGCAGGGCAAGCTAGGTGGCAGGGAGCCAGACCACCCATATCTGAAACCAGCAGCTTCTGGGGCCTCTGAAGGGATGGGTTGCTTCACACAAATGGTCACAATGTCCTTAACTCATGACCACATTATTTTCTCTCGGGTACTGTCCTTGTATTTACCACAGTCAGCACAACTCAAAGATTTTATTCACACTCATTTTGGTTTGGTCAATCTTAACTAGATGTATTTGTTTTATATCAGAGGGTCTCTACCTTTTCTTGTCATAAGGGGTCTCCACTCTTCCACACTTGGAGGGATGTTGTAACTCCATTCCTTATTCATAACCCAGCAGAGAAGGAGCAAGACCCACTAAGTGTGAGGACGTTGGTGGATGGAGAAAGGCCCGTCAGAATCTTCATTTCCCTTCAAGAGAACAGACATGAAAGTCTGGGTGTCAAGACAGGAGGATATCAATATTAAAAGTTCAGCTATGAACTTTATGTGGAATTCAGGTTTCTGGTTATGACGGGGTGCCAGGAAACTCATGTGAGGTTGTTGATTCTGGTTACCTCAGATATTTCATCCATAAGAGCCCAATGTTGATGAAAATGGTTTCCTGTGTACTCCAAAAAGATGATGAAGAGGATGACAGTATCCATAATGTCATGAACTGATCTTGAAGGATTTCTAATTGCCAGGATCTGACTTCTGTGCTCTGCTCTGTATAACTCATTTCATTGCATCTTCATTATCTTTCCACAGTGTAAACTCGTATATTATTGTTGTTGTTTAGAAAAGGGAGGAACATTGTACTTTTATGTTGGTCTGGGTCTAGGTGCGGGGCCTCATGATGGAATCCCTGAATGCTGCCTGCTTAGCAACATGACCAGAACTTTCACTGGCCTGTCTCTCCAGAAAGGGATGCCTTTCCCCCTGTGCTAGTCCTTCATGCAGTTACTGACACACCACAGGGAGAGGCATGGTTGAAACCCCCTGGGTCAATGCAGGGCGGGCCCTTCTAGATGATAGGCTAAGGTCACAGTCAGAGCAGACCAACAATGAGAAGCTCTGGCCTCACTTTCTCCCAATCCAGTGTGTCCCCCAGCTGTCCACAGCCTGCCCTGACCTTATACCAGCCTACTCAATCTCAAAAGAAGACATTCAAGCCAGGATTTTATACCATATCTACTCAGAACTGGCCGGAGTTTTGAATCTGTACCTGTGATTTAGAAATTTGGACCTCTGCTTAAAATTTTATGATGTTATGAAACAATGAAAAGCTAGATGCATCTGATCCATTCGCTGAGTGGATTTTTGGTTGATATAGCTGCTTTAAGTAAGATTAAATTCATGTGTGTCTCCTATGTGACTAGAAATTGATGTATGTATGAAATTAGGGCAAAATAAAATTTAGGTATTATAAATGTTCCTTTATCCTCACATTTTTCTCTGCATTTGTTATTATTTATTTTGTTGATTAAAATTCTGTCAAGGGTTAGATGAAATTTCAGTATAGTTTTCATTTGAATTTTCAGGATTACTAAGAATCATGAAATTTATTTTTTATATATTTATTGGCCATTTGCATTTCTTGATTTGATGAATATCTGTTTAGTTCATTTGCTCATTTTTAGGTTGGGTTTTCTGGTGTGAAGTTGTTTGAGTTGTATATATAACTTACATGATGTGGAAGATACAGCAATATTGCAAGATAATTTTTATGGTAATAAACTCAAAAAATTGCCTTTTGCTTATTTAGAAAAATAAACTATTAGACAAAAAATGAAAAAAAAAAACTAAAAAAAAAAAATTGACTCTCCCTCAGGTAATACCATACCCCACCAAGGGACAAAGCTGCATGTCTAAGGAAAATAGTACATTTCAGAGGTAATAGGTTTTGTGTTGTAGACTGCTTAGATGAACTTGGGCATTTTTAGGTAAGCTTTAAGAATCTAATTTCTGGATCAGTAAGTCAATACTGATATGCAAACTTTCAGCAAGGAAATATACCTGCCAATATTCTGATATTCATTGTCTTTCAGGAACAGAAATGCATCAAAATGGAATCAGGCAGAGATGCCCAGAACTTAAATTTCATAGATAATAAATCAAATCTCTACAAACTATTAGACATAAACACACAGTATTAATGTTTATATATTAATATAAGAAATGGGTATTATTTGTAGTACTAAGAGATAATACTAATGGGTTATTACCCAAATGCCAGAACACATTCTCAGGTGAACAATACAAAAAATCAATAAGAAGCAAGATCTAAGAAGGCTGAGTTTGTCAAAGTGAGAAGAATTCTTGAAGAGGGTGGACCTCAGCTGTGAGTATTCCACTTGAGAACACTTGAACTCAGTTCAAATGTTCACCATGCTGGGTGCTATTTTTGGTTTCATTTTTTCCAACCTGCTTTTCTGTTTTAAAAATTGTCCAAGTTATAGAGAACCATGAAGTCTAACACACACCTCAGAATTTCATCTCCTGGGTCAGTATGAGGACCCAGACCTGCAACCCATCCCCTTTCTACCTTTCTGACCACAGAGATTGGTAGCCTACCTGCTCAGCATCCTGATCATCAGCTCAACTGCCAGTATCAATCCCCATAAGCTTCTTCCTCTCCAACCTGCCCTAAGTTGACATCTGTCACATCTCCTCCACAGCCCCAAAGATGATTGTGGACATCCAAATTCACAGAAGAATCATTTTCTAAGTGGGATGCCTGATACAGATGCCCTTTGTTCTTATTTTTGGATATATGTTTGGTATGCTTCTGACTATGATGGTTCATGACTGTCACCCCCTGCCTTTGTCTGTCATCATGAACCTTCAACTCTATGTCTTCTTGGCTGAAAAAATTTATGATCAGTTTGTGAACTCCCAGATGCACAGTTCAATTGTTTTGCAATTAACATACTTCAAGGATGTGCAATTTTCTATTTTCTGAACCTGCTCAACTCCTTAATCTTGTCAGGTCTTATTTTCTAAAAGTATAGAAAGTATATTTTGTTGATTCAATTTCACGTTTCTCTCTCTCTTGAAGTCTCTTTTGTCTTACTCTAAAATCGTTTTTCCCATTCTGAGAATCCCATCATCAGGTTGAAAGTATAAAGACTTCTCCTCCCCAAGGGTCTACATAATGCCATTGGTCTGTGCATTTAACACTGGTCAATTTTTGTTATGTGTATTTTACCCCAGTATGTGATTGAAATTAAAAGGAGATGAATCTTTTTTTAAAAAAGTAAACATTTGAAGAGAACTCACAAACTTCATCTTGAGAAAAATACAGCCCCAAAACTTTGTGGACATTCTTTTTCTCTTTTCCTACTTCTTCCACTAACATCAGGAAGTTCTTGGAGGTTTGGATAACATGGACCAGTTTGGCTAATTATGAGCTCTGGGCTTGGTCAATGCCTCCAGTCCAGTCAGCCCCATACCTTCGGCTGCCTCTCATGTAAATTTCTGCCTCAGGAAGCTCTCCTGTGTATCACCTTACTCATATCAACCCTGAGTGCAGAGCCTGAGACCTCACTGGGCACCAGACAGAGGAGGGGCATTGGATCCTCAGCTCTTGGTCATGACCCAGGAAAGAGGCGACTTTTCCCAGTAAGTGCTGAGGGAGAGGAGAGATAATGGAAGGACTGGTGGAAGCAGTCATCAGCAGAATGCAGTTAAGGATGCATTGATCATAAGGGTGGATATAAACATGCTGAATACCAGCTGCTGTGACTTGGAATTGTAGGTACTTTGTGGTGGTGGATATACCAAATGGTTTGTTCAAAGCTTTTATTTCTTCCCACCCTGGTTCTACTTTACTGTAGGCATCTTATCCATGTTGTTGGAAAATGGGTCCCTGATAGCTATTCAATAAGGTTTGTGAAGTTGATGAGGATGAGAACAGTAATCATAAGTCCTGAACCAATATTGAGGGCTTCCTAAATGGGAGGTGCTAATCTATATGTTTCATGTGGCTTCTTGTATTTAAAGTTCAGTCTTCCCTAGTTATGTTCCCCCACAATATTATTCTTTTACTGAAATAGGACAGTATTTTTATGTAATTTGAACTAAGTTGTGAGGTAGAAAAAGTGAGGCAGTGGTTGGAGTGAGCTGTCTGATTACAGAATCAGGGCATCTTGCTGCCAGGATCCTGGCAGTTTCTCCCTTTCACACCGCACCCAGAAACTCCCCCCATGTCATTCCAGGAAAAGACCCCAGGCTCACCATGCTCTTCTACTTGGGGATTCCAGAGGGGTCACACAGGGGAGCGGTGGGTGGTGGCCCCTGAGTCATTATAGGACAGCTGAGATCACAGGAAGCAAAGATCACAGGAAGAGAAGGCACACCATCTCCAGCACAGATTCCTCCCTTTCCCCACTGCAGGGTATCCATCCAGCTGTTCTCTCTTAAAAGGAAAGACACAGTCTGGTGTTCACTTCAGTCCTCCTCAGGAAACCAATCAGAGGTTTAAAGTGTGCTTCAGATATACCTGATTTACCTGGTATAAAGGACCAACCTCTACTTAAAATCTTCTGGCAATATTTTAATGGGACATTAGCAACTTAGTGCATCAGATTCAGAGACAATCTATCTGTCCCCTTGGAATGTCTGTGACATGGAGCAGATTATTAATTTCTATGATACAACATTATCATCATTTTAGTTGACTTATCATTAATAAAGTTGAATTGAATAATGGATAACAGATATAGATGCTCCATTTTTAACATTATGTACATATCAAATGAGAGTGAAATAAAATTTAGGTAATATTATTTTTAAAGATAATCTTCACACAATTTGACTGGAAGATACTATTGCTGAAAGTTGCCATATCCAATTTCAATAGCAGGACATGGTATTTTTGTCCTCATGTAAGTAGGTGCTAGATTTGTGGAAAGAAATGCCCAACCCTATCTTATCTTGGAACCCCTATTTCCCGTAACCTGCCTGCCCCACAAGAAGAATTAATAATGAAAACCTGTGTTAAGCACTGAATAGATCTTGTTTGGTTCGCAAAAGTTGTCTGCCACCAGCATGTGCCCAATGCTCCAGGCACCCTTCTGTTTGCAGTGTCCTCTCTTTGAGGAACATCCCAATAAAATGAGATTGAAGAAACAATGGCTCTTTTTTGCTTCATCTATCATGGCACATAGTCTCTAAACTTTCATTTAATTGAGCCTAAATCATTGATTGATTCAAAGATCATGGCAGACATTCTCCTGGGAATAAAGAAGCACAAAGAGAAGGGGGCAGGTGAAACTTCTGGGTTGGGCTGACCCATTTTGGGGTTTCACATCATTCCAAGCTCCACTGACCTTTGATAACTGTTTTTGGAAGGTACATGCTATTTCCATAATGACAGAATTCTTTATTTGATAAAATGAGCAAATGATGAAATGTTTACTAATTTCTTTTAGGTGCTACCCATGCTGGGGAGATGGGCATTTTTCTCCTGATTTCTATAAAACATTGTGAGTGTGGAGATGGACAGATTTGTATACATTCTCTGTACAGTAACAGGTCAATGAGGTGGAACTAATATTTGGATTTCCTGACTCATATCATAGGGTATTATCTCCTATATTGCATCCCAACAAAAATATCATTCCTTATTCAATATGAAATAATCATGTAAGGATTGTTGTTAGATATATTTCAGAAATATATTTGATAATACATCCTTAAAGAAATAAGATGTTTTAAGGATTATTATTTTTTTAAAATTAAGTCAAAAAAGTAGGTTATTAATAATTAAAGTGAAATATGTCAGTCATTGAAATGCAAAGAACTATCCCCATTCACATATTGTGTGCAAATCTTACTTGAGTGATATGGACACAAGCTAAAGATTTTGGAAAGTTGGTTCTAAAAATAATCTGGTGATGTCATTGGTATTTTATTTGGAATTGCATTTAATTTGTATAGCACTTTTGGTAGAATGTCTATTTTGACAATGTTATTTCTGCTTATTGAGGAACATGGGAGATATTTCCATCTTCTAAGATTTTCTTCAATTTCTTTCTTTAGTATTCTGTAGTTTTCGTTGTGGAGGTCTTTCATCTCTTTTGTTAGAATGCTTCCCAAGTATTTCTTTTTTTTGAGGCTATTGTGAATGAGTGTTTTTTCCTAATTTCTCTTTCAGAGGATTCATCACTTATTTATAGAAACTCATTAGACTTATGCATATTGATTTTATATCCTGCTACTTTGCTGAATTCATTTATTAGTTCTAAAAGTTTTCTAGTGGAGTTTTTTGGATCCTCTAAATATAGAATCATGTCATTGACAAATAGTGACAGCTTGAGTTCTTCTTTTCCTATTTGTATCCCTTTAATTTTTTTGGTCTGTCTAATTGCTCTGGCTAGTGTTTCAAGGACTATGTTGAATAGAAGTGGTGAAAGAGGTCACCCCTGTCTTGTTCCAGTTTTTACAGGAAATGCTTTCAATTTTTCTCCATTAAGAATGATGTTGCCCATGGGCTTAGCGTAGATAGCCTTTACAATGTTGAGGTATGTTTCTACTCTTTCTAATGTTGGAGTTAAAGACATTTCCTCACTCATATATTGGCTTATAAAAGTGAGAATTTGGACAACTTTCAGCTTCTGAGCCTTGGATTTCTCAGGGACAAATTAACTGCAATAGTACAGTTTTTTAAACACCTTCAAATAATTGTATTTATGTATGTCATGAGCCAGTCAAACAATAGTTCCCCATTAACGAAAGCTCTTCTTATTAAGGGATTTATTTTCAAATGTGTATTCCTAGAATGCATAAGTAATCTGGTATTAGAAATTATGTGACTTGAAACATGATACAAAATGTTTTTATTAAATAATGTGAACACTAGGCCCTCCTGCTATTAGGTTATGTGGCCTGCCAAATTCACCTCTAGTATGTATGCACACACACATCAATAGCAACCTTTCTACTAAATTCATCTTGAAGGGATATGTATTCAGGTTTCATTACATTAATTAATGAATAATCAAATTCTTAGTTTTTATGACTTGTGGGAGCCTTTTGGGTAGACTCTGGACAATTTCCAAAGACCATGATTCCCATGTCTTAACTTCATTAAGACAGACAACTATATATTTTATAAAGGCTTAATTAGGTGATAACACATGCAAAATCTAAAAGAAATTCATTGGAGTGAGAGGACCACTCTCTTGAGAAAAACTCAGCAGGTACTGGGTATGCCTGTTATATCTGGGATGGCGTGACAGGAGTTTAGTGTGATGTCATAGTGTGACTCTAATGTTGGAAGAGGACCATGTCTCCTTTTGACTTCAGTTCCAAGAGCAGCATAGTCAAATCTGTGGGAACACCCACTACAGAAGAGAAGCATATACGCATCTGCCAGTTCTTCTGAAGAAAAGTTTGCTGATGAACTGGAGTCTTGATGGGTTGTGGGCCATAGTGGAAACAAAGGGACAGTTCCATGTTCCTTGGGTTTTTAGGAACCAATGTGCTGATAGAAGGATAGGCCTGGTCCTCCTTGGCTCTGTCACGTGCTTGCTCTCACTGATAAGCCAGCTTCTGCATTCTGAGATTCTCCATGGGAGCCCCTTGTGGCTACAATTTAAGGGAGGCCTCTGGCTACCATCCTGCAAGAACCCAAATCCTGCCCACAGCTGCATGAAATAACTTTGTAGCATATCCTCAGCTGTGAAGCCATGAGGTGAGTGATACCTGGCTGGCACCTCAGCTGCAGTCTTCTAAGATATTCTGAAATATCAGTGGGGTAAAAAGTTACCAAAAGACTTTGTAAAAAACAGTAGTTTCTCATATGCCAACATATATCAAATAAACAGGAAAAAAAAATCAGAATTGGACCCTTATCCATGTTAGCAAAAAACATATATCACAAAGGAATAGGAATCCCAAATCACAGGCCCCTAGTGTAGAAAGATAAAATATGAAATCTTGTCATTTGGTACAACATGAATGAAACCCTATGGCATTCTGTTAAAAGAAAGGAGTTAGACATGGAACTGCCTTAAACACAGTATCCAAAACAGTCCAACTCATGAAAGCAAAGATAAAAAGATTGTTTAACAGAGAGTTGGGGTGGGTAGATGTTGGTCTAAGGAGACACATTTTAGTTAGGAGAAATAACTTCAAAGGATGCATTATATATCATTATTTTATTTTATTTATTTATTTAATTATATTAATATTTTAATTAATAAAAGTAAATAGTGTGCTTGTCGTAAATGGGAAGCCATTATACAGAATGGGGAAATGAACAAAGAAATAAGAAGTCATTTTTCCAAAGAACATATATAGTGCCTGCCAACAGGCACTGGAAGATACTCTATTAATCATGGGTAAATGCAAATCAAGAGCACAATGAGATTATTAACATTAATCATAGAGAACAGTGGATTTCATTGTGGCATATACATAAATGCATAAAATAATTTTACCAATTTCACATACTTTTCATGAAATTGAAAATAACAAGTATTGGCATGGATATGAAGATATTAGAACTTATACACATTGGAATGTAAAACATACTCAGCTATTCCTCAAACAATTAAATATACAAAGATCATATAAAAGAGAAGTTTATTCTTGAGATTATTACTACAGTAATTAAAACAGGTATAGGCATTTGCTTGCTTAACCACTAGGGTAGTTTTCTAAGAAAAGTTGGTTGGAGATTTTATCATTGTGCACCATCATAGAACATATTCAAACTAGGATGGGTAGGGAGTCACTGTATGCAGGCTCTGTTGACTGAAGTGTCATCATAGCACTTAACTACTCAAACACAGGTTCATGAATATCCATGGCAGCACTGCTCATAATATTCACAATACGGTAATGATCCAATTGTCCAAAAATGGATGAAGAGATAAACAACTTGTGTGTATACATACAATATAAGGTAACATTACCAATGAAAGAGTTAAAATAAAGGAGGAGAAGAAGAAAGAAGGAAACAAGGGAGAAAAAAATAAATGAAGCAGAGAATGAAGAAGAAAATAGGAAGGAAGAAAGGAAGACAAGTAATATAGCAATATTTCACAGACATTAAATCACTCATTATATCACCATGAATCAAAAGAACAAACTCACTTTCAAAGCTGGATTTCAGCTTTCATGTTGAAAATGCAATCTTTCTTACAAAAAAGGAGGCTTGGCAAGGAGTATGGGCTCAGTGCCATGTTCCAGGTTAGTGTGAATTTCAAGCTCAGTCTCTTTCCAGAAAGTTGATGAATTTGAGAGAATTCTCCCAAGCAATGTTTCCAGAACCAAATAAAGCCATACATGTAAAATGACAAATAGTCCAAGTATTGTAAGCACTTTGCTTTGATGATTTTCATTACATTTCTCCCGGGAAAACAGAGGAACAACCAAATTGAGATAAAGACCATTAAAGCAATACTTTTTGAGAAATCCACCTCAGCATGTGATACAAGTGTTTTATATCATGTTGGAAGTCTCAACAGTGCCTGTAAGAACACTTACCAACTTGAGACTTCATAAACCATAGGTAGGGAAGAGTTAAAATGGGAGGTTTCTGAAGAGAAAAAGAAATAACAATCTGGAAAAGGAAAGTCATTAGAGCTATGGGAATACAAGAAATCAAGAATGTAATTTAGGGGAGAAAAAGAGTTACAATACTGTAATTCAGTACATTTGCCTCAGGAGACACAACATCCCCTGAGTTCTGAGGTCAGTAATCCATCAAGGCCTAGAAAATGCTGTACCAAGGAGTCTCCCAAGGGCCCCCTTCATGTCCTTGTTCCTCAGACTGTAGATGAAGGGGTTCAGCATGGGGGTGACCACAGTGTACAACACTGAAGCAATAGAGCTTTCCTGGGAAGAATGGGTCAGAGCAGAACTGAGGTAAACCCCAAGTGCTGTTCCACAGAACAAGGAGACCACACAGAGGTGGGACCCACAGGTGGAAAATGCTTTATACTTCTTCACAGAGGACATCCTCAATAAGGAGGAGATAATCTGAGAGTAAGAGTAGAGGATCCCAGTTACAGGAAACACACCCAGTAGGGCAGTTGCCACATACACAAACAAGTTATTGATAAAGGTGTCAGAGATGGTCACCTTGAGAAGCTCAGCTAGTTCACAGAAGAAATGTGGGATTTTGGTGCCTATGGAGAAGGTCAGTCAATTCACTACGCATCAGGGAGACTCAGAACGTGATGAGCCAAGACATCAGAACCAGGAAGACAAAGAGCTGGGAGTTCATGATGACTGTGTAGTTCAGGGGGTGACAGATGGCCACAAAGCGGTCATAAGCCATTATGGTCAGTAGAAAATTATCCACTCCAACTAAAATTGTAAAAAAATATGTCTGAGTGAGGCACTCAATGTAGGATATGTCTTTACTCTGTGTGTGAATGTTCACCAGCATCTTTGGAACTGTTGTGGAGATGAAGCAGATAACAACCAAGGACAGGTTGGAGAGGAAGAAGTACATGGGGTGTGGAGGTGGGCATCAGAGCTGACAGCCAGGATGATGAGCAGGTTCCCGAGCACAGTGACCAGGTATATGGACAGGAACAGTCCAAACAGAAAGGGCTGCAATTTGGGATCCTCTGAGAGGCCCAGGAGAAAGAATTGTGATAGTGCTGTGTGGTTCTCAGCTTCCATGTGTCTGGTTATCTGCTGAGAAAGGAGGTGAAAGCATGTTCAATAAATGTAAATGTGTACCTCAGATAGTTACCACCTGAATATATCACCCTTCTGTTTGATCCTGGAAATCACAGTAAGTCCCTCCATGAAGTGATAGCTCATTTCTCATTTAAATTTATGTAATCAGCCACACTTCCTTTAATGTAGCATAACTCTAGTTATCACCAATTGGCCTATTTTAAAACTTCCTTTTGAATTTATGGATATCAACTAATTTTATATTTTATAGAGCCATTCCAAAATAATCAAAGACATTCCATGTATTTTCCTTGATGATCTCTGAATATACTAGTTTTTGTGAAAATTCTACACTAGTCATTAACTGTGGACTTTCAACATAAAAAAACATCTTTCTATGATTTGACACTTCAGAACAAAGTGACACTTCACTCTTGGTGTCTTAATTTTCTTTCTTCCTAAAAATGAGGTTATTATCGTTACATTGTTGGTATGGTTTAAAAATGCCTCTCTTCATGGTAGGAATTTCAAT
Source organism: Sciurus carolinensis (assembly GCF_902686445.1). NCBI lineage: Eukaryota > Metazoa > Chordata > Mammalia > Rodentia > Sciuridae > Sciurus > Sciurus carolinensis. The sequence continues at coordinate 10,766,067 of NC_062229.1, forward strand.
AAATGATAGTTATTATTATTATCATTTCCACTATCTTCATCATCCTGTTAATTATAATTTTTGGGATATACAAATTCCAGAGGTATAGTACAGAGTTCTCACTTATTGGGTTCTTGAGACAGACTTCTTTTTTTTAAATTATTTATTTACTTTCTTAATTTTTAAAGACTGCATTTTGATTCCTTGTACTCAAATGGGGTACATCATTTCATTTCTATGGTAGTACATGGTGTAGTTTCATACTGTTCATGTTATCATACATGTACATAGGGTAATGATGTGTGTCTCATTCCATGATTTTTCATAGCCCCCTCATTTCCTTCTACATAATTGAAAGTTCCTCCATTCTTCTCTCACTCTCCATCCCTCTGGGGGGGTGGAATTCTTAGAGTTGAATTTTGGTCCACCATCATACCACCTCTGTGATCCTGAAAAGGTTAAACCCTCTTAGAAACAAATATCTCACCTCTGCTGTAGGAGAAATAAATGCTCACTATATGGTAGGATTGAACATTGAAATTATAAACAATGATATAACTATTCTCCTGTGGTCTCTGTGACATGCATGGACTTTCATAAATGTAAACTTCTGTTCTTAGGACCTCAATAAATCTTCCTTGCAGGTCTATCAGGAATCAATACCCCCTTAAACTGTGGTTACCATCTGTTTGCAATTCTGATCATTATCAATTCATCATTAACTGTTTGCCATAAAACATTTCTAATAAATGAAGATTCTTGTGGCTCCTTTCTTCAAAGACTAGTCGTCTAGTGAATGCCTACAAAAAGAGGAAAAAGAATGTGGACTAAGTCGATAAGAGAAGGAAATAAAGGGCACCACCATTAAAACCAAATATAAGGTAGAATAAGGTCTCAGTGCTTGAGTGGGTATGGACTGGAGTAAAATCACAGAGCTAATGGCTAAATTAGATGATAGATGGAATGGATTAAAATATTCAAAAACTACATCAGTCTAAAAAAAATCCTGTAAATATTAAGTGCAAAATCATGAGTTAAAAATAAGCGATTACGGAGGGCCAAGATGGCGGACTAGAGGGCGGCTGCATTTCACGCTGCTCCAGGACGCAAGATTCAAAACAGGAGATAGTGAGAGACTTGGGACCAACTCAAAGCTGCCAGGTGAGTCTCTCCTGTTGGGGAGGCGTCCCGGATGGGGCGGTAGCCCCGGAACGCAGGGAATTTGTGAAGTGGAGTTGCTCGGCGAGACGCCCCTCCCCCACTGGAGCGGTAAACACGGACAACTGGGATCATCGTAGAGGAGGCGGCTCAGCATAGCGCTTGGACGAGCAGCCGCTGGGGCTCCGGGCGGCTGCCTGGGGAGGAGCTGCGTGGCGAGCTGTTTGGACCCAGAACAACCGCTTCTGAACACCGGGGTGTTGCCCAGAGGAAGAGGAGGAGCGCGGCGGGACGCTTGGTCTGGGAGTGACTGCATCAGAGCCACGGGCGGTTGCCAGAGGAGGAGCTGCGTGGTGAACTGTTTGAACTCAGAGCGAGCGCTCCTGAGTGCCAGGAGGTTGCCCAGAGGAGGAGGAGGAGCGCAGCGTGTTGCTTGACCTGGGAGTGATTGCATCAGAGCTGCAGGCAGTTGCCGGAGGAGGAGCTGCGTGATGAGCTGTTTGAACTCGGAGCAGCTGCTCCAGAACACTGGTGGCATGCCTGGAGGAGGAGAGCGGTGGGACGCTTAGTCTGGGAGTGACTGCATCAGAACCACAGGCGGTTGCCAGAGGAGGAGGCGAGTGGTGAGTTGATTGGACTAAAAGCGACCGCTCCTGAACACCAGTGGCCTGCCTGGAGGAGGAGCGTGGTGAGTCACCTGGTCTCGGAGCCACCGCTCCTGAACACCTGGGGGGCTACCCCAAGGAGGAGGAGGAGGAACAGGGCTGGTCACTTGGACTTGGAGTGACTGCCTAGGGCTACGGGTGGTTGGCGGGAGGAGGAGACCCGAAGTGAGTTCCTTGGACTCCTAGTGACTGCATCGGAAACCGGGCGGCTGTCCGGAGGAGGAGGTGTGTGGCGGGTCTCTGGGTCTCGGAGCTATTGTACGGGGCTCAGGGGAGGGGCTGCATAGCCAGGCGATTGGTGCAGAGCAGGGTCCCAGGAGCTAGGTGGCTTCTTGCTGGAAGAGCCACACAGAGACACGCCTAGGGGCAGAGCGAAGTTTCCAGGGCGGCGGGCAGAGTGTCTGGGAGGGGCAGCCTAAGGAGACTCGCCTGCGAAGGGTGAGGCTCCCAGGCCCAGGACATAGGTCCGGGCCCCTGGGATCGTTGCAGAGGAAGACAGCCCAGCCCAGGTGGTGGTTGTAGATTGAGGGGAACCTCTAGGAGGGCAACTGACCAGCGAGACGTCCCCACCGAGTGACTCTTCCCGGCCGGGGGAGGTTTTCCCAGAGGGACGGTAAAGCCAGAGACATAGGCACAAACAGGCCTTTGCCTCAGCCCGCAGTAGTTCCCCATTGGATGACCATTGGTCAACAAGTGGAGGCACCCCTGCCCACTAGCAGGGAATATACGCCACCTGAGGGTCACCACTCCTAGAGAGGCAGCTTCTTCGTGGAGCTCTGCATTATCAACCTCCTCCAAGACTTCAGGCTACTGAAGGATAAGAGGGGATATACTAGCAATCTTCAGAGACATTATAAGTTGATAGAGGAAATCTGCAATATCTTAATGACCCACTGATTCCTGAACAATATGAGAAAACAAGGGAAGAAAATGCCCCAAACAAATCTAGGTGTTACATCAATAAAATCCAACGACAGCATGACAGAAGAAATGACAGAAAGGGAGTTCAGAATGTACATAATTAAAATGATTAGGGAAGCAAACGATGAGATGAAAGAGCAAATGCAGCTCAAAGCCCTAGAAAAAGAAGAACAGACGAACACCAAAAGTAGTAGAAGACAGGAAATAGTCAAACTCAGAGCTGAAATCAACGAAATTGAAACAAAAGAAACGATACAAAAAAATGACAAAATAAATAGTTGGTTCTTCGAAAAAATAAACAAAATTGATAAACCCTTAGCCACACTAACAATGAGAAGACGAGAGAAAACCCAAATCACCAAAATTCAGAATGAACAAGGAAATATCACAACAGACACGACTGAAATACAAAACATAATTAGAAGCTATTTTGAAAATCTATACTCCAACAAAATAGAAAATTTCGAAGACATCAACAGGTTTCTAGAGACATATGAATTGCCTAAACCGAACGAGGAGGACATACACAATTTAAATAGACCAATTTCAAGTAATGAAATAGAAGAAATCATCAAAAGCCTTCCAACAAAGAAAAGTCCAGGACCAGATGGGTTCTCAGCCGAGTTCTACAAAACTTTTAAAGAAGAACTCATTCCAATACTTCTCAAAGTATTCCAGAAAATAGAAGAGGAGGGAACTCTCCCAAACTCATTCTATGAAGCCAATATTACCCTGATTCCTAAACCAGACAGAGACACATCGAGGAAAGAAAATTTCAGACCAATATCCTTAATGAACATCGACGCAAAAATTCTAAACAAAATTTTAGCAAATCACATACAAAAACATATTAAAAAGATAGTGCACCATGACCAAGTGGGTTTCATCCCAGGGATGCAAGGTTGGTTCAACATCAGGAAATCAATAAATGTCATTCACCATATCAATAGACTTAAAGTCAAGAATCACATGATTATTTCGATAGATGCAGAAAAGCATTTGATAAAATACAGCACCCCTTCATGCTCAAAACACTTGAAAAAATAGGGATAGTGGGAACATTCCTTAACATTGTAAAGGCCATCTACGCTAAACCCATGGCTAATATCATTCTAAATGGTGAAAAACTGAAAGCATTCCCTCTAAAAACTGGAACAAGGCAGGGATGTCCTCTTTCACCACTTCTATTCAATATAGTCCTTGAAACTCTAGGCAGAGCAATTAGACAGACCAAAGAAATTAAAGGGATACGAATAGGAAAAGAAGAACTCAAACTATCCCTATTTGCTGATGATATGATGGTATACTTAGAGGAACCAGGAAATTCCACCAGAAAACTTTTAGATCTCATAAGTGAATTCAGTAAAGTAGCGGGATATAAGATCAATGCACATAAATCTAAGGCATTTTTATATATAAGCGATGAATCTTCAGAAAGAGAAATTAGAAAAACTACCCCATTCACAATAGCTTCGAAAAAAATAAAGTATTTGGGAATCAATCTCACAAAAGAGGTGAAAGACCTCTACAATGAGAACTACAGAACACTAAAGAAAGAAATTCAAGAACACCTTAGAAGATGGAAAGATCTCCCATGTTCTTGGATAGGAAGAATTAATATTGTCAAAATGGCCATACTACCAAAAGTGCAATACAGATTCAATGCAATTCCAATTAAAATCCCAATGATGTACCTTACAGAAATAGAGCAAGCAATTATGAAATTCATCTGGAAAAATAAAAAACGCAGAATAGCTAAAGCAATCCTTGGCAGAAAGAGTGAAGCAGGGGGTATCGCAATACCAGATCTTCAACTCTACTACAAAGCAATAGTAACAAAAACGGCAAGGTATTGGTACCAAAATATAAGGTGGATCAATGGTACAGAATAGAGGACATGGACACTAACCCAAATAAATACAATTTTCTCATATTAGACAAAGGGGCCAAAAATATGCAATGGAGAAAAGATAGCCTCTTCAACAAATGGTGCTGGGAGAATTGGAAATCCATATGCAACAGAATGAAAATAAACCCATATCTCTCACCATGCATGAAACTAAACTCAAAATGGATTAAGGATCTCGGAATCAGACCAGAGATCTTGCATCTTATAGAAGAAAAAGTAGGTCCAGAGCTTCAACATGTCGGGTTAGGACCAGACTTCTTCAACAGGACTCCAATAGCACAAGAAATAAAAGCAAGAATTAACAACTGGGATAGATTCAAACTAAAAAGCTTTCTCTCAGCAAAGGAAACTATCAGCAATGCAAAGAAAGAGCCTACAGAGTGGGAGAAAATCTTTGCCACTCATACTTCAGATAGAGCTCTAATCTCCAGAATCTATAAAGAACTCAAAAAACTCTACACCAAGAATGTAAATAATCCAACTGACAAATGGGCTAAGGAAATGAATAGACACTTCACAGAAGAAGATATACAAGCAATCATCAAACATATGGAAAAATGTTCAACATCTCTAGTAATAAGAGAAATGCAAATCAAAACCACCCTAAGATTCCATCTCACCCCAATTAGAATGGCAATTATCAAGAATACAAGCAACAACAGGTGTTGGCGAGGATGTGGGGAGAAAGGTACACTCTTACATTGCTGGTGGGACTGCAAATTAGTGCAGCCACTCTGGAAAGCAGTGTGGAGATTCCTTAGAAAACTTGGAATGGAACCACCATTTGACCCAGCTATCCCACTCCTTGGCCTATACCCAAAGGACTTAAAATCAGCATATTACAGAGATACAGCCACATCAATGTTCATAGCTGCTCACTTCACAATAGCCAGATTGTGGAACCAACCTAGATGTCCTTCAATTGATGAATGGATAAAGAAAATGTGGTATATATATATACAATGGAATATTACTCAGCCATAAAGAACGATAAATTATGGCATTTGCAGGCAAATGGATAAAACTGGAGAATATCATGCTAAGTGAGATAAGCCAATCTCAAAAAACCAAAGGAAGAATGATATCGCTAATAAGTGGATGATGACACATAAGGGGGGGTGGGAAGGGTTAGTGTTGGGGTTCGAGTTGGGTTTAGGGAGGGGGGCAGGAATGGAGGAAGGAAGGACTGTATAGATGGAGGGGAAGGGTGGGAGGGGAGGGGGGGAAGGGAAAAAATGGCAGAATGAATCAAACAACATTACCCTATGTAAATTTATGATTACACAAATGGTATGCCTTTACGCCATGTACAGACAGAAAACAACATGTATCCCATTTGTTTACAATAAAAAAAAA